>NC_063195.1:30834534-30969534 GCF_017589495.1 Alosa alosa | reverse complement strand
CAAAAGTAGGTGTAAAATAGTAAAACACTATTTTGCATTTTAAATACATGTATCAGAAATACTCCCCATCCCTGGTTGCTGACTGCAGCGACTCGAGCTAGGTAGTTATGATTTTTTTTTGAGTTTGTGTTTTGTGTTTATGTCAATTTTGATCAAGTTTGACCGCGGTCCTATGTTGCCCACCCAAAATTTCTACCAGTCCACCCAAATGTAGTACCTGGACCACTGCACATTTTTCTGATGTCATCCTACGGTTGCTGAGTGACATTTGAATGAGTTGACGGTCATATTTCAAATTAAGAGACCATTGCAAATTTGAATATGACTGTCAACTCAGCAACTGTAGGATGACATCAAATGTGCAGTGGTCTCTTAATATTTGTCCAGAGCTGAACATATCCGTGTAGCTACAAATAGAGGAGTGGGGAGACTGGAGACAAGCTGAAAGGAGCTGAAAGGAGCTGAAAGGAGAAATTAAAGTGAAAGAGAGACTGTAAAGAAAGGAAGAGAAAGAGGCCTTTCGTGTGCGTGTTGCGCAATCCTGGTTCTTCCCAGTGTGACTCACAGGCTGTGGAAAGGAGTCCCTTCGCTGAAGGGCATATCTCCTTGGCCGTACACGGCGGACATAGGGGGTGACTCGAACACGTCGTCAGCCATGGAGTACATCTCCTCTCGTGCGTCAATCTGAGGCAGGGGACAGCACAGTGAGCTCAATAGCAACAACAGATTCACTCATTCGTGGCTACACAGACTAGCTACCAGCATGTACTGTGAATATGCAACATCTATGCTAACTCATTAGCCTTGGTCCCATCACTGAATGCGTACATTTAGCTTCCTTTTGCTCCATTGTCAAACAATGGGATACATCTCCTCTTGTGCATTCAACCAAAACAAGAGGGAAATAAAATGAGATGCATACATCTCCCTTTTGTATACACATCCATAGAAACAGACAGAAGTTCCCTCCCAAGCCATTCACAACTGGCCACATACTCTTCTGCTAACTTATCAGCTTGAGTCCCATCATAGATTATTTCTATCAACGATTCAGAGTTTTACACAGAAGTGTATAGTTTCTGGTATAGGGCTCCTTCTCTAAGAGTGGTCCTGACACTCTAGTTCTAACTGGAGACACCATGAGCTAATGGGCACGCTAAATGGGAGCCAGCTCATACAGTCTGCCAGTGCATGGGGAACCAGAAACAACATCTGACATTTCGTTTTAATGATCCAGGCCGAGACTGACTCAAAGCTGATGTGCAGTGTGTAAGTGATTTACCTGTACGGATAAAAAAAAAAAAACAGTGGAATATACACAGGAAATGAGGAGATGGTAAACAGAGAAAAGGTTAGACACAGAGGGCAGAGACTTCCCTTATTGGTGAGAAGTAAACAGAAATAATAAACCCCCTTTTCTATCCATTTGAAACCAACCGCCCAAACTTTGAGTGAAGTGAAAACGGCTACTTCGACTGATATGACTGAGTCACTAGAAAGAAGAAAAAAATTGCATACTGAACACTACCATTTCAGAGAGACACAGAGGGCACGAAAGGGACAAGAGAACAGCAGGTAAATGTTGGACAGAGGGACACTCTCTCTCTCTCTCTCTCTCTCTCTCTCACCTTGCTGAAGAAGACGGAGTCGGAGGTGTCGGCCGTGTCCACCGTGTCCTCCTCCATCCAGCTAGGCTGGGCGAAGCTTCGGCGCGGGAAACCACGGACTGAGCCCTGCAGCCCCGGACGACCCTACGCAACACAAACCACAAACCCCAACGGTCACTCAGCAGTCTCACTCGAAAAACCACTGAACAGATGATCAACAGCACCTGGACATTCCCCAGATGACTTTGCCATCTTTAACCAGCATAAAGCCTCCAAAAGTTTCCAAAAACCACACAGGTTATTTTGCACTTGTTTGTGTTCATTTGGTTTGGAATGTTACAAAATATACCAAAGGCCAGCGACACAAAAGGCAGAAAGTAAACAGGAACATCAGGACATCTACCCATCCAATACCAAAACACTATAAATTGCACATTTACCACAACAACCACACTTCACTGCATCAGACTAATGCAGATACTCCATTAGTTCTCTGTGCCCTAAAGTTCATCGCTGTAACCTTTGCCCTTTGAGCCCGGAGCCTGACCTTGATGAGGTTGGAGGCGGCGCGGATGCTCATGCGGGCGACGGACTCCCTCTTGCGGCGCGGCAGGCGGCTGTAGCCGGAGCGCTGGCTGGAGAAGGAGCTGAGCGAGGTGATGCGGGGGGTGAAGGGCGTCCGCGGCGGCCGGTCCGTCTCGCTCGGGTTACGAAAGGCCCGGCCGCGGGCCAGAGGGTCCACGATCTGGAGAGGAGAGGAGACGAAGATGAGTTACAGGATAGTGCTTTAAGGACAATAAGGGACAGAAAAAGTCATTTATTTTCATTTACATTTTCATGATTTAATTTCATGAACTTTTAGGCAGAGGATTCGCTTACAGTACAATACAGTGCTTGGCTTGTATAGCATCTTCATATCCTTAACCTCACAAATTTATCACAGCTTGTCTTCGCAACAGAAATGAAAATAACATGTCGTCAGTGAAGAATGTAAGCATGGGGACTACAAAGGCACCAGAGAGATTACCAGCATGAGGTCAAAGGTCAAAAGACCTCATCAGGACATCTGAGAGCACAGGCACGTCTCATGGGACACCCAAGACACTCCCTAAATGCATGACATGACCTAGCCCCCAACAGCAGTGCACACTGCCGAGACAAACAAGAAGAAGCGGAGGAGAGGAGAGGAGAACAGAGGAGAGGAGAGGAGAGGAGAACAGAGGAGAGGAGAGGAGAACAGAGGAGAGGAGAGGAGAGGAGAGGAGAACAGAGGAGAGGAGAGGAGAGGAGAACAGAGGAGAGGAGAGGAGAACAGAGGAGAGGAGAGGAGAGGAGAGGAGAACAGAGGAGAGGAGAGGAGAGGAGAGGAGAGGAGAACAGAGGAGAGGAGAACAGAGGAGAGGAGAACAGAGGAGAGGAGAGGAGAGGAGAGGAGAGGAGAGGAGAGGAGAGGAGAGGAGGAGGAGAGGAGAAACAGAGGAGGAGAGGAGAGAGAGGAGGGAGAGGAGAGAAGAGAGGAGAGGAGAGGAGAGGAGAGGAGAGGAGAGGAGAGGAGAGGAGAGGAGAACAGAGGAGAGGATAGAGAGGAGAGGAGAGGAGAACAGAGGAGAGGAGAGGAGAGGAGAGGAGAACAGAGGAGAGGAGAGGAGAGGAGAGTGTGTGCTGGCTAGCAGTGACCAGAGGAGGCAGCAGCCAAACAGAGAGAAACTCAGAGAGAGTGATGTTATGATGAGAGAGAGAGAGACATAGATAGATAGACAGATAGAGAAAGACATAGATATACAGAGAGAGAGAGAGAGAGAGACATAGATAGAGAGATAGACAGACAGAGAGAAAGAGAGATAGTTAGAGAGAGAGAGAGAGAGAGAGAGAGAGAGAGAGAGAGAAAAAGAGAGAGAAATGAGTGCCAGCTACAGCTGAAGCACCCCTCCTGCACTGCTCCATTATTTACAGTAGGTTGGGGAGTAGTGCTCTCTGAGACCTTCCTCACCCTCACTCATCACTCTCTCCTCCTCCTCCTCTGATCCCACCCGCCTCATAGCAGATCCTTCACAAGTTCACATGTCCCAACCAGGGGCTCATCCACCACAGTTAAACTGTCTGAACTAGGGCTTCATCGATTAATCAATTAGTTGTTGACTATTAAATTAATATAATCGATAATCAATTGGTTTGTGTCATTCTTTAAGGAAAATACAGCAAAATACATCTCTGATTAAAGCTTCTTAAACTTGAATATTTACATACAATACTCCTCCATGACGGTGAACTAAAATATCTTTGGTGTGTGGACAAAATCTTGGGCTTTGGAAAACAACGATCAAGTTTTTTTTCACCATTTTCTGGAATTTTAACGATCAAACAACTGATCAATAAATCAGGAAAATAATTGTCAGTTGCAGCCCTAGTCTGAACTGTGGTGTCTGTAACTGTCTTTTCAGGGAACAGGCCATTTTGTTTTGTGTTTCTATGCAATCGTCTGAACAGAACAACTCTTGTTCTCTCCCACCCAAACCCATGTTCCAGTTCCTCCAGCACTGTTCCCCAGTAGGCCTCACACTGTGCCACTGCAGACAGACGGAGAGAAACTCACATAATGCCTCCTAGTAAAGAACTTGTGAAACGCCTCATAAAAACAAAACTACTGGGCAGGAGCTAGTTCCACTTTCTTTTCTGGGGCTTTCAGAAATGCAAACTATTTTGGCCCAGCACTCTGGTCCCTCGGGGCACTGGGGTTTCTGGGTTAGAAGAGTAGTGAGGAGGTGGGGGGGTGCATGTGTGTCTGTGGGGGGGGGTACCTTTGGCATCTTGAAGGCGGCGGGCGACTCCAGCTTCTCCATGCTGCTGCCGTCGGGCACGTCGCAGTACTGCGGCTTGAGCTTGCCGTAGCGCTGGCTGCAGTGGCGCAGGCTCTTGCGCTGCCACACCTGCTGCTTGGTCTCGAAGTCGCTGCCCACGCCGAACCACTGCGCCGTGCCCCTGTGGTCAGGAGTGGGGAAGAGAGAGGTGGGGGGGGGGAGAGAGAGAGAGAGAGAGAGAGAGAGAGAGAGAGAGAGAAGTGTGAAAAGAACATGGGAAGAGTGGAGGGAGAGAAAAGTTGGGGGAGGGGTGGAGACAACATACACAACTGAATGAGGAGGCATTCAAATGAGTATCCACTGAAAGCCATACAGACTCTAATGAATAAAGCAGTTCAATTGAAATTGGCTCAATACACTAAAGCGCCTGTGCAGTTTGCGGCACCAGTTGATCCAAAAATCAGTTGACATTTTTATTCTGCACGACTACATGTGCCTCGGAAATGCCGATGGGGGCAGTTTTGAGCATGCTTCAGGACCAGAGATGACTTCCTCCACTTCAGGCCTGGGTAATTATCTTATATGGAGGCTGACTGGAGCAGTGGCAGCACTCCAGCCCTCTAAGCCATCTAAACTAATGGCATTGACTGCAGCACATTTTCATTTTCATTAGGAAACAAGATTACAGCGCAATCCAGGAAATTGTGGTGTGCGTCGAGGAATTCATTTCGATTCGATTTGGTTCAGTGTTATTTCCAAGAAGTCATTACCAGAGTGCTCCGTTTTGTGTGCATTCCTAAAAAAAGGGATAGGTCCATGAGTGGTGCATGACAGTGAAGGATTCAATGTGCAGGTGAACGTGTGTGTGTGAGTGCAGATTGTGAACACAGGAATGTTGTGAGTGTGTGGCTGCCGGTGTGTGATACGTTAGCAGTGGCATGTGAGTGTGTGTGTCTTGGCTGCCTGAGTGTTGTTATTGAGGTGCGTCGTCGGTGTGTGATATGTTAGCAGCGACATGTGAGTGTGTGTGGGCAGTGGTGTGTGAGCCAAACGTGGTGGGGAGGTGAGAGAGAGAGAGAGAGAGAGAGAGAGAGAGAGAGAGAGTGAGAGGAGGAGTGAGGGAGTGAGGAGGAGTGGAGTGGGAGTGAGGGAGGAGTGAGTGAGTGAGCGAGGAGGAGTGGAGTGAGTGAGTGAGTGAGTGAGTGAGTGAGTGAGTGAGTGAGTGAGAGAGAGAGAGAGTGTGAGTGAGTGAGTGAGTGAGTGAGTGAGTGAGTGAGAGAGAGAGTGTGTGTGTGGAGCGATGGCTCACCGGCGGATGCTCTGCGAGAGCGAGGTCTGTCGGCGGAACTGGGCTCTCCTCCTCTCGGCCGAGGGCTCGGACAGGGCCTCGCTCGACTGCTGCATGCTCACGCTCTTCTGCAGCGATGGCCGCAGGGGCTGGAGAAACACACACACACACACGTTAATTTCCACATGAATCTTCTTAACTTTCGAGAAACATTACACAGCAGAGAGGAGAGCAAGTGCGCCAAAAGTGAACACATCACTGTTCAGTCAAGTTCTCCATATGATAAAGCACACAGACACCTACTGCTGACTGACTGCTCCACATCACTGTTCAGTCAAGTTCTCCATATAATAAAGCACACAGACACTTACTGCTGACTGATTTCTCCACAGGACTGGGAAAAAGTATATGAATGTATGTATATAATCTCCTTAGAGGCCATCACTCATCAGTCCCTGGACATCTCTGAACATGCTACAAAGACCAGCATGTGAGCTAGCACCCAGCCAGCAGGTGGGGTACAAGGCTTTATTGTGTGTGTGTGTGTGTGTGTGTGTGTGTGTGTGTGTGTGTGTTTTGATAGATAGAGAAAGAGTGAGAGAGAGATTGTCTGAGTATGCATGTGAGCGGTTTTCTGTGTGTATGTGTGTGGGTGTGTGTGTGTTTAAGCTTTTCTGAGAAAGAGCTTGTTAGACTGTGTGTGTGTGTGTGTGTGTGTGTGTGTGTGTGTGTGTGTGTGGTCTATGATAAAATGCCTCAGCGGAGGATGCCTCCCTCCACACCCCACACTGCTCTGATTGCCTGTGACAGGTAGTGGTGCTGTGCACTTTCACGCGTGGCGGAGCACATGAACTGCGTTTTCAAACAGCCATTTAGACCGGACGAGTGCCTCATGGGCGGACAGACATCCTTAGAGCAGTATCTGGGCCATTTGGCTCTTAAGTGCCTGACCACAGTGAGACGACTGAGACGCACCGAGTCGGGGAGAGGAGAACAGGGGCGACATCTTCACTATAAACCAGGGAAGAGAGAGAGAGAGGAGAGAGAGAGAGAGAGAGAGAGAGAGAGAGAGAGAGAGAGAGAAAGAGAGAAGAACAGGGGCGACATCTTCACTATAAACCAGGGAAGAAAGAGAGAGAGAGAGAGAGAGAGAGAAAGAAAGAAAGAAAGAAAGAAAGAGAAAGAAAGAAAGAAAGAAAGAAAGAAAGAGAGAGAGAGAAGAACAGGGGCGACGTCTTCACTTTAAACCAGGGAGGAGCTGTGTGCCATCCCCAAGATCTGTCTGGAAAATATTCCTTTCCGTGTCAGCGGAATTATGTGTCAGCAGCAACTTCCGACTCCCAGCAAGCGTAGCAAATGTAACATCAACACAGAGCAATGGCACAGCCAAGAACACCACTACATCACCCAGGACAAGCTCTGTCAAAACTGCAAAAATAAAACCATCCCATCTAATAGGATGTAGCACTCAATATCTAAATAATGTAGCAAATATGGTATATTTTTCAACTCAACAAATATAATTTATCCAAACATGTTCAAGAAATGCATCACAACTCTTTGTTACTTGGCTAATAAAGTCCTAAATGTAAATAACTTGCATGTCATCATCACATTACAGCGATATAAAAGGCATTCACAAGAGGAAATAGAGTCATGCATTTTTTGTCTTGCAAGACTCAGTTACCACCATGCTGCATAACTGTCACACCAAACCCTCCAGTGAATACCAGTCACCAGCCATGTGCAGCTGTTTCTCTCTCTCTCTCTTTCTCTCTCTAGTTATGGCCACACCCAGTCTGCACTCAAACACCACGTGCACAGCTGAACTGGTCATGAGGTTTAACCACTGACCTACAAAAAGCCATGAGACAACATCATCAGTGTTGATAACAGTGTGAGAGCGAAACAGTGATGAACATCAGCCATAGACTGTTAAAATAAAAGACCTTCTGATAACAAAGACAAACAGGTCTGCCTAGTTGTTATACCTCATGTATGTAATCCAATATGAAATATGGTCTGTTAACTTACATTCAACTACTGAATCACAACAATGATGACGTAAAGAGTGCTACAAAGGCCATCGCCAGCCCATAATATACAATGGACCCTTAGTAGTGCTACTGCTGCCATGGGCAGTCAGTGTGGGAAAACAGGACCTCTCACTTCCCTCAGGAGGTCATCTGCGTGCGATGTGAACGCTCTGAAAAGATTCTGACCTGTTTGCTGGACTCTGCTTCACACTCTTCCTGGGACGGAGGGATCGCGATGGTCAAGCTCGGAGGCTTCTTGCTCTTCAGGCGGCTGTCTGGTTGGCTGCCGCTGCCGTTTGGCTCCGCCTCCTCCTGGGCCGACATCCTGACGTCTCTCTCAGGTCCTGGGGAGACGAAAAATTTTTGTTTCTTTCCTTAGTATGACTCCAAATAACAATTCTTAGTATGACTCCAAATAATGATTCTTAGTATGACTCCAAATAACAATTCTTAGTATGACTCCAAATAACAATTCTTAGTATGACTTCAAATAACGATTCTTAGTACGAGTCCAAATAATGATTCTTAGTATGACTCCAAATAACGATTTTCTACCATTACATCCTGGCCACAAATAAGATACATATTTATTGGTTAGGTCCCCAATCCCAATGCAATACACTTTTTGTGAATTCTCAGATAATTGTTTGTCAAAGTCTTTTAGGTGTGTGTGTTCAAAAAAAACTCCAGTGGTCGTACACAGTCCAGTAAATAGCTAACAAAGTGGCTTGGAACAAGGAAGCCATACGCTATTCAAGCCAATGAACATGTTGCCTTGAGCACGGAAGGGAAGCATGCAATGTGAAATCTGTTCATATTTTGAGCTTAACAGCCATTCACCAGAATCAAGGACTGTACCTTCAATGACCTGCAATGTGGCGACAACGTTAGTTCCAGTCACTGACCTGTGATTATATATACGGAAGTTACTCGTTACTTGTTGAAGCTCTCATACAAGCTGACCGTTCTATTCTGTAGTGCAACGGCCCATGTGAGCGAAAGGAAGGATGACCTGTGACTTGTGAACAATACAAAACTATCCTCTTGATAGATGGCTGTGCTGAACTGTTGAGTGAATTATGAAATGACTGGAGAGCAAAAATATTTGCTGATCATAGAATTCCAAGCGAATGGAAACAGTCTGTAGACTGTTGGCAAAGAGAAGAGCTAACAGCACTCTCACACAGTACAATAAGGGAAAAATAGGAAGATGATCATATGAGATTATGTATGTATCGCAATCAAACAAATAAAATGAAAAATACTGGAAAGAAAAATCATTGTCAATTAGTATAATCTTAAGGGCCCTTCATGTCATACTGAGACCCTTTCACATGAGGTGCCACAAACACGCCATGTTAGCTCATAGACTTACTGTCCACTCTGTTACGATGAAAGTGAGCTCTTTTTAGATCATGCATGACCTGGTGGTACTCACATCCCAACATCCCCACAGGAGGCCATGTATGACATCACCGGGACCACACACACACACACACACACACACACACACACACACACACACACACACACCCAGGACTTGTGTGATCTCACACTCCCATTTCCCTGATGAACAAACAGGAAAATCCAACACCCTCTCCACACTCAAACAGCGTGGCAAAGGTGTGCACTTCATACCCATGGTAACTGCATAAGAGCTCAATCTAAACAAACTGAATCAATGGGACTCTGAACCCTGCTGCTTAACAAACAGATGTTCCTCTCTCACATATGTCTATTTTTGTTCGTTGGCACATGCTTCTATCTATAATGAGTTACAAATGAGGTGCATGCACACACATCCAAAGTGAGCTATGAGATATCAATGGTGGCATATCTTTTGATGTAAAGTGCACTGTCAACCTCAGACTGCTTATGTTGGTTTGGGAGTGCCGGTTATGAGATAGACCATCACAGTCCGAAACACGATCCTCCCCCGGGGAGAGTTCAGAGGCCCTTCGTTACAGTGCTGTGGATGAAGCAGCACTCTTTGGAGCCAATCACGACACAAACGTATATTCTATTCTGCCTGCACTGAAGATGCAGCAACCTAAAAAACACCCAGACTGATGAGATCAGTGTCATAAGTCACAAGTTCTGTCCCCTCCCACTGCCCTCACTGCCCGCCCTCCGTGAGTCATGACTTACAGAAGTCGCTTCCTCATGCTGACAGTGACCACTTCATCATGTGTGAGAAAACGAATGGCTTTGCTCCAAGGCACCATAATCAAACGCACAGGAATAGAGGCGTCCGTGGATGAAGAGGGCCATTGATCGTTCTCCACTATGCTGGACTCTCATGCCTGTGGGTGAAGTCCACTGCTCTGGACATCTGACTTTGGCCCTATATTTAGACTGCCATCACACATGCCACAAGGGACACAGTGGGGGGTTTCGCTTTAACATGCGTAATATGCAACTTACCACTAGCAAGTCACAGTATCGTTAACAATTTAGATATGAGACCCCCTTAAGATCACTTCAGACACCCTTCATTTCAAATGAATTTGTTGGCATGTGGTAGTTAAGTCTTATTTATCCCTTAATCCATGAAGAAATGTATTGATTATTACTTGGCAGGACACTCTGAATAATGAATAACCCACATACTGTTTGAACTGAAATGTAGCCTTTTATATATGCATCATAAACCACTGTGTAATTACAATTCCATAGACACACACCAGTGCCTTAGTTTAGAGTCCAACAAAGGATAAAGTGAGGTAATACACAAGCACAGCTTTTGTTTTAGTTCTGTGAAAGGTGGAGTCCACAATTCAGATTACGTTTCACTAAAGGAGGCTGATGTTTGACCTCAACAGCCGATCAAATTACACCCCCCCCCCCTTCCGTGCTCACAGCATTAATTGTTTAGAGATTGTTGTTGAGATTGTTTATTTCGCTGTCCAAACCACTGTGTTTGATCCCATTTACAGAGGCAGGCTTGTGTCAGAACACCAAACACTTGCAGATTAGCAGAATTTGACCAAAAGCAGGTGGGATCAGACTCACAGACTGCACCTTCTATGCCCGACCACATAATAAATGAACTCCCACTAGGAAGGGGGTGAAAAATTGATGCCAGCATAGCGTGCGTGCCACGGGCTGATTTGATTTCATGAATGTTGATGTTATGGCAAGCCAGGCCACAGTCATGAAAGAGCCATCAGTGTGAGCAGAGTACATAAGGCCAGCTCCGGTTTCAGAGCAGCCACAGCCCTCGAGAGGCGCTCACAGGATGCTTCCTGGTGCCAAGGCTCTTCCACAGAGCCCCTGAAGGAAGAGAAACGTTTCCCCCACACAAATATCAACAGTGCAGACTCACCGTTTCGCCGGTCCAATTTGCAATTATATCACATATGATTAGATTTCATTGCAGCATCATATGCTGCCTCAAACAGCAACCGAGAGCAAAGCAAACAGACATCATTCCGCTGCTGTGATGCTGGTGGAGAGACATAAGATATTGATCAGTGTTTCTCTTTGGAGAGTGAAGCCAACTGAAGGCCAGGCCAGGCCAGTGGTGTTTTCTTATACAAACCACCCTCCCCACCCACAGAAATATAAAAACACATGCCAGTCGCCATTAGTGACCACACCTGATGCAGTCACCATGGTAGTGTGAGCCCCCCAGGACAGTGGAAGCCACTGTGATGATCAATAACAAAGCTACACTCCCTCCCTCCCTCCCTCTCTCACTCACTCAATCGTTAAGCACTCAGATAAGATGATATGCACATCATGCCAACAATATGATGTGCACCATATGGCGTGCAGCCATTGTCAGTCTGTGTGGGAGTGACAGTGGAGGACGTGGGAGTGAGTGTGAGGGGTTTGCGGTGTTTGAATTGGATAGCGCTCTGCTCACCTCAACAGCCCCCCCCCCCCCCCTCATTCACTTAGCGCTAATGAAAAAATGAAAAACAACCACAGCGCCAAGGAAACTGCCAGCACTCCTTCCCTCGCTCCATCTATCCATCCATCCCTCTCTCCCTCCATCCCTCGTTCCCTAATGGAGTCTTTTACAGCACTCCTGAAAGGCTATGGCCATTATTCCTCTACTGTCCACAGAGGCATTCACTCATGTTGGCAGACAGACAGACTGACTCTCCCCACAGCAGAGACAAGCTCAAGGAAATAAAGGCAGTTTAATTCTTCAATAGCAACTGAAGAATTGTGTCTTGGCAAAGCTATGGAGCTGCATTTCAGCAGTGAAGCGGTTCTCTTAAAGGTTGTATCAGCGATTTCAGGCCCAAAAAAGGCCCAAACATAAATGATCATATTTATCTAATCTTTCCTAACGATCCGCTAGCTGCCTGCCCCATAAGCAGTCTAGGCTCTGATATCTGCACACAAAGCCAATTGCTAACAACAAGTGTTGCCAACCACTCAAAGGCAAAATAAAAAGTGTTCCAACCAATAACTGACAAGGTGCGCGTTAAGGAGAGTTTCAATTGCACGGGAGGGAGGGGGAGGGAGTAGCGAGCTAGCTCTCTGTTTTGTTTGAACGTCAACAGAAGTGACGTTACCCCGCCATCACTGATACAACCTTTAAAATAGCATTGTTTATTGTTTGTCTAGGTGCAGGACAAAAGAGGACTGCTAAGAATACTGTGTGGACATTGGGATGCTCTGGGGTTGCCGTGACCACATGTTGCATCAGTTTGTTTACGGGGAAGTCCTCCTAATAAGTAGATTAAAACTCTTCATTATGCATACCGGAAATGTGGGACTCCCGGTAATCTACTCAAGGACTCTAAAAACTAGCTTATAAGATTAAATGTAGGCGTTTCCCCAGGAGAAAATAAACAGGGTATGGCTATTTACAGCAAGCCTTTAAGGTAAGATCCGGTCACAAGTGTTGGTATGACTCAATCGACCACAGGAGCACAAGTAGCAACTGTTGTTATGGAGACACCTGAGCAACTAAGCACTTTGTGGTCTACTAGTAAGAGCAAAAGTGTGCTGGGATTAACCAGATTTCCTTTCCTTCCACAAGTTGTCTCTGACAAGTTCTTGGAAAGCTACTGGAAAAGGTGTGGTGGGACAGCTCTTCTGGGGGGTATTCCAAGTATGTGGTTTAGTGTCCAACCTGGGTAAGTTAACTCGGAGTAAGGGGTAAACCTCCTAGTAGAAGAGCTGTATGGCTTCATTCTCCTAACAAAGCAATGGCATAGGACTCTTGTTGTAGGAGGTTTACCACTTACTCAGAGTTAACTTACCCAGGTTTGTCTCTAAACCATGTACTTGGAATACCCCCCTGATCATGTTCACATGAGAGTGCACTACAAACCTTTTACAGATGAGCAGTAGCCCAGCCTTTTGCCTGAAACTACTCTGCGGAACTAATGAATTGTTCCAACATACCCAGCACGCTCATTCTAGCTCACGCACACAACACTCACACACCCACACCCAGGCATTATGGAGTCAGGTCAGGCAAGGACCTGTTGACACACAACCCATTACGCCCACATCAGAGGGCTGACATTTCATCCCGGATAAAAAACATTCCTGAGTGGCTACTCCAATGGGGTGACTGATGCAACGTCTTAAGACAGGCTGCTGCCCACGTAACTTACGCTGGTGGTCAATGAACTTACCAGGGCGGGTTCTACTCTGACACGACAGGCTCGTTAGCGTGGCCTTGCAGCGAGGACCCTGCCCTTGAGTTTGGTGCCACCATGTGTCAATCAGTTCAATGTGTCTCATTGACTTGTCCATTTCAGGGAAAATAATGTTGCAACAGTACCTTTAAAGCAGGCTCTCTCACAGTCCATTGATTGCAAAAAAAACTATTCTAGTCTAAAAAATAAACTTTTCCAAATGCCAGGGCTTTGGTTGCGCTCAGGAATGACTTAAACAAAAGCAGGCCCCTGGAGAGCCAGTTAGTCTGTGGGAACAGCACCCAGTCACATGATTTCCCAGACAATTTAAAAAGTACTATTTTGCCACTCGGCTTGACAGACTTTTCCAGAAAAAAAGCATTTGATTTCTCAGGCGCATCTGGACACCATCTGCCCTACGCATACACTTCGGCATCAAAACATAACCAGAGGGTGAGGAATGGTCAGTTACATATAAGGCAAAGGAGCATGTGGACGTTGCAAACACACCAGAGGAGTGTGCCTGCAGAACATGGCAAACTCATCATGGTGTGTGGTGAGCATTCTGGCGCATAATGGCTGCCATGCATCACCCAGGTGGGTGCCACACATTGGTGGTGGTTAGTGAGGGCCCCCTTTCCATGTGAAGCGCTTTGAGTGTTGAGAAGAGCACTATAGAAATGTAACGTGTTGTTGTTGTTGTTGTTGTTGTTGTCACCATAGGTCCTCCTTACAGAGCATATGACAAGGTGCAAGTGCTTCCAAAACGGGTCACTCCAATACTCACTCACACTTGAGAAAGATAGATAGGTAGTCAGATTATAAGGCCTGACTGGGAAGAAGTCATCTGACTGAGGCATGAGGCTAAACAAACATGACAGGAAGACTTGACAGAACTGTCCGAAAGGACCAGGAGGGACTCGCCGGGTAGCTTTAGCTCATCCCAACCCCCGCCCACCCCACCAGGTCTCCCAAGCTGTCACCCTATGTGGTAGCCATGGAGACGAACCAGAACAAGCTCTCTTTGAATGTCAAGGCGAGTACAGCTTACAGTAGCCTGACTAGTCTTGCCTAGCACCGAGCAAGTGGCAGGGACCGAACATAGAGGAAAGCAGCTATCAGGTCAGGTTTCATTTCCTGTTGCATTCCACGCCATCTGCCGTGCCATTTGTGCATTCAGCCTCTGCTCTCTAAGATCCGCTCCATGCCCCTCCATGTCACTGTGGCCACAGAATAACAGTCAGTTAGCCAAGGGCAGCTCAATTTGCGTAGAACCGGAGGTTTTGGTGGAGAACCACAAGACCAGCAGTGTTCATTCTAAAAGGCCAGTGATTCCACTTCAAACTAATGTTACTACTGTCAGGGGTCCAAACACAGTGCACAGCCAATTGGGATCGGAGGCAGTCAAGCGGCTCTCGCAAAACAAAAAAAAGATATATGTGACATACATAAACACACCAACAAAACTGAGAACAAAAATATTTCAACAACTAGCTGCAAAACCCTGTTTAAAAATACTTACAGTTTTCACAAGATGGGTGTCACTTCTCGGCCCGGATCTATCTTAACACATTCGGCTCATCGAAAGAGGAAGTGTCACTAGCCTCAGCCTCATATTGCGACACTAGTGACCATCTTCCCGAGGGCTTCAGTCCATCTGATTTGAACAAAAAGTGGTGGTGGTCAGTGTGAGAAAGAAGAAGATGACAGCGCGCACACACACACATTTAGCCTAATGCACATACACAATGTGGTTTTGCTCATCGCCTGTGGCAAATATAGAGACTAGGAGAGGAGAGCGCGTAGTGCAGGCGAGAGGAAGAGAAGGAGGAGGAGGAGGAGGAGGAGGAAGAGAAGGAGGAGGAGGAGGAGGATGATGGAGCAGGAGGAGAAGGAGGAGGAGGAGGAGGAGGAGATGGAGCTCATCGGGACCACAGCTTCTCCATCTACCAATAGGGTCAGGCAGAGCAAGCGTCTAAACATGTCACACAGCTCAGCGACTCACAGCCACAGGAGCCACCACTATATAATGTACTTGCATGTCACAGCGCACATGGGTCCAGGTCACTTTTAAATGCAATGAAAAGACACTTGATAAAAAGAGGACATTTGATTTGGTTTATGCAATTCCCATGCTTGCATGAATTTGAATCTAACACATAAGCCATTCCTGTACTTGTGCATGAACTATAAAACAGTGATGTGCCATGACAACTGTCACTATTCAACGGGAATCACTATCTGCTGTAATTATACAAGGGAATCAGGCTATACAAGGTTTTTGTAATGGAAAGCTCTTTACAGAAATTCCACCAAGTACATGTCCAGACTTGATAGGCATGAGAGTTTGAAATCCATACCGGCAACTTCCATCACCAGCTGCTTAGTGAGAAGAGTCTCCAGCCCTTTTCCGAGAAGAAGGCCTGAGTTTATCTTTTGAGATACTGCACAAGTTGGACTATGCTCATCACCACACAGATGTGTAAAAACAAACTCACAAGTTGTTTCACAGAAGGAATGCAAAAAGGCCCACTTTGTGTCTCTGATCACACACTTGGATCACACTCTCTGATCACACAGACCTGCAGTCATGGCGACGCATTTCTAGTCTGGGGGTCTTTCAGTCATACTTTTCTATACAGTACCAGACATTTGGTGACACAAAAACATGGATGCATGACACTGCATTAAAAAATACTTCCAGGATGGGTTACAGCACAGGTAGTGGGTTTTTGACTATGTTGCTAGGGAAGGCCTGGGGTCCTGTTCTGCACTGGACATGTTGTAGCACAGCAAAACAGCATGGGACTGCAGTAAAGTCACTGACATGAAAGGGGGTGCGGGCCTCCGGGCTAATTGTGGAAAACACCATAACAGAGGTACGTAAAGGAACAGGGGCAGATCAAGAAGCAGTCTCATCTCTACAGTGATATGCTGCAAAAACATTTGACCCACACACAAACTCTTGACCCACATACTTTAACAAGCCAAAATGTCCGCCCATGCTATAGCTAATGTTATCCCTTACAGAAACAAACAGCAGTTTTCCCCTGCAGCTCATATGCAGGAATTAAGTGTTTCGGCCATGACAAAATGCACTGCAACTAGGCTACATTGCATAAATGCAATTAGCTGGGCATGAAACTGCACTGTAGGGTACTTACAAAAATGGCTGCAGTTACGGGACAGAAACGTGCAGTTACACTGCCGTTTTTGTTAAGAGATTTCATCACAGTAGTAGATTATACATCTGTGTTCCTCTTTTGTAACTTGCTACTCTTCTGTGGGAATCCAGGTGGTGTGTGGTGTAACCGTATTTTCAACAGGCCCCACTGAACAAGGGTGTTCACTGACAAGACAACCGACAAACCAGTAGCTGAGTTGGCCCACAACGCCAACTCAATGGCCAGATGCCAACCAGGCTACCAATTTTGTTAAATGAGTGTGATGGGAGGGAAAAGCATTGCGTGCTACACTGTTGTTCAAATTTTCCAATTCAAACTGACAGCCAATCCGTCTATGGTCCTCAATTCACACAAGCCACAACAGGCACTCCGGCTTCATATTTCATACACACTCAGCCTTGTTAAAACGCAGCATAGTCGCATGGAACGGGGCAGGCCCTCGTATTCTTTCAGTGTCGAAAGTTGTTGCTGTGCGTAACCTTCACGGAGGAGACGGGGGAGCCACTTTCAGAGTAGGATATAGCAATTTATAGAAGTTGGTCTATTGCAAATCCTAAAACAAACTTGAAATGGTGTTTCTCTCCAAACTCTGAGTCTGAACAGCTTTTAAAAAAAAGCTTTGTTGAGGCAACTGATAGTGGGTATGCTACATTTGAATCAATCCTACCGATTCCAAAGAGATTTGGCGTCTACTCGACGTTCAGAGCCCTCATCCAATCTTCAGTAAAGGATTAATGGACGGATGAACTTGAATTTTAGATTGTAGCGGAAGTTCTTCGCAGTTTCATTATAAAAAATAATGCTATAAGTATGCTAATGATTACCAGTGTGCTCTGGCAACCGTAGCCCATAAAGCGCGTTAACACAAAAGTACGCTGGGCAACGCTATACAAAATCAGCCAACTGAATGTAGTCTATCGCTCCTATTAAAAACAATGTATCCCAAACAAATAGTCTATAACCTCGTGTCTCCTTCCATAAAGTAGGCTAATATTATTTGCGCTCTACACATTTCGTTGTATGGTGTCTGTTTGGATACCATACATTGCCAACATGTGGAACATATGCTAATAGTCACTGTCTACACACATAAAAGGTCAGACTCAACAAATAAAGTCTTACCTGAAATTTGTCCAGAGGAGGTTTTTGGCGTTAAGTTTAATGTAGTCACTGAGAATACTGCAGTATCACCAAAATTATGGTGGTGTTTCGAAAACAACCTATCTCTCCTCTTCCCAAGACAATTTACACTCGGGAGAGGAAAAGTGGGAGGGCTTATTTGGGCAAGTCTTGACAGAGTGTATCAGCCATGGCATTAATTGAGCAAGTCTGCAAAGATGAGAAACCAAGTAAAATGTGTGCTATTTATAGAGGTTTACTATGCATGTGTCTATTTAGAAAGTGTTAAGTCTACGTTCTGTCTGACATTCCAATCGTTAGGCTTTTCCAACGCCTGGATAAGCCTGTGCCTACACAAAGGGAACCAAAGAAATATAAAACAAAATAAATCTGATAGTGTTCTATGACTGTAGAAAGGAAGAATTGGACCTTGGCACTACGTTCCACTTGTGTAGGCTGCGATGTACTTTTTCTATTTCCGCAAGCATTCATCTGATAATGCGGCGGCTGGTATTTCACAAGAGACATAACATTCACACTTTCTACGCGTCACAGTAGTTTAAGCGTGACCCCTCACTGCTCCCGAGCGCCGCCGTTGTAGCAGGCAGCTCACTGCGCCGGGATTAGTGTGTGCTTCACCTCACTGTGTGCTGTTTGTGTTTCACTAATTCACCGATTGGGTTAAATGCAGAGACCAAATTTCCCTCACGGGATCAAAAAAGTATATATACTTATACTTACATGTAGTCACATAATAAAGTAAACACTGACATCTAGCGAACACAATTGAATATTCACATGCACATACTTGACATAAGGTCACACTCCCAGCAGACAGAACACTGACATTTCAGATGTTTATTTTTAATACCTCTACATTTTTATTATGACCGCCGCTAGCGAAGCGGTCATATAATGATTGTCAAATCTTTTTTTTTTTTTTCGTCATCTACTTCCTGTATTTTTGGTCAACGATACCCGGAACACCGAAACACCGGTGCACATGAAATTTGGTGGGTATGTAGCCCCACTAGACACCCCCCCCCCCCCCCAGGTAAAAATGAAAATGCAATATCATTCTGCTTTAATCGCCCCTATCTTCAGTTAAGATGTTCAGAACTGCACCAAATTGTATGTGTATGATTGACCAGGCATTCTCTGGGGGTATGCCAAGTTTCGTAGAATTTCATCCACGGCGCGGGGTCTAAAAAAATGTAGGTTATGTGTACATTTAGTGACTGTACACTCATTGGCCTGTAGATGGCGGTGCACACATATACACATGCACACACACACAGGTACGCACATACTATCGGTATTAGAACGGCCGATACATAATTACAAATTCAGTAGGATTAAAAGAAAGCCAAATATTCATCATCATCATCAGGGCTGCATTTCCAGTATTGGCGATAAGTAGTCGTTTGTCCACTAGATGGCGCATCGTTGCAGTGAGACGTAATTTTGTTGGAAGTTAAAAGTGGGTTGGAAAAACAATGGATGCTTCCTAAAAGGGCTGTAGTTTATAGGACGATGTTCACATGAAATGTAATTCCCATTTCTTCTTGAAGCCGAAATAAATCTGAGAATGTTTATCGGACATGCTTGATTTTTACTGCAGGTACGTTAATCTTATAATATCAATAAGGACCTAGGTACAATAATGTTACCGTTAGCGTTGGTTGAGTGATGGAGGCCAATTTGATTGCATTTGTAGAAAACTATAAATGCGGTTATACCAAGCAAATTGATAGCAGCACTGTAATTGTATCTTTCGACTGTCATTTGTTCAGTGTTGTGCGTGAACGAGTTCAAAAGAACGCGTTCATTGAACACGCTCATTTTTTCGTGAACGTTGAACTGAGCGCAACACATTTTTTAATAAAGAACTTGAACGTAGTTCACATTATGTGTCATGAACGGCAGACATCACTGTAAATGAACGTTGGAATTTGTTTTCAATTGAAAACTGAGTGACATCTGTTTTCTCTTTTGAAACGCAACGAGAGAAAGTTCCTCCCTCCTGTATTCTCGCTGGTGCCGCTTAAATTATGTATCACCAGACAGAAATAGTTTTGACATTGTGTGCGCAATGCATTGCGGGCAACGTAGTGTCCGGCTGAGACATAGTTGAATCAAAGATTGTTAAGGCGGAGCTTTGAGAATGTATGAACTGAACTTGAACTAGTTCAGAAAAGCTGTGAGCTGGTACAACACTGCATTTGTTGCACGTGCTACAAAAGTCATTCTGTGCAATGGAAGATTTACCAACGTTACACCGGAGGGGAATCGATGTGCTTTGATTCCAGCTTGGTAGTTGTAGTCTGTGAGATTAAAAAGCAGCACGTGTGTGTGAAGTATCCAATCAATGACACCTTCATTTCATTATGGCTGCTTTAGCAACACACCTTAAGCTACTGTGTAGTGGGTCCTATTTAGAAGTGGCTACTTCATTCGCGCTTTCCTTGACTCATGGAGCTGCGTGAATTTTATTACAACCTTTCGCACGATATGGCAGTTTAAGTCCGCTTGATACTGTAAGGCGTAAGCCATTGGTTTCCAAAGGAGATTTTATTTGTGTCGCCAGCATAGCCTATTGACAATTTATGTTGTAAATAGGCCTACCTTGTAGCTTAGGGAAGCTAACAGCTTTCTATTAGGATCTAGTTTGTTAGTTACAGTTTTGTCATAACTCCCTGATGATTTTTGATAGCTGCTGAAAACGGCATGGAACTGACAGATGTTTTTGTTTATTAATAATTAAATAAAAATATAACATTATGCTGATACCTTTTGCTTTTCACAAATACAATGTAGCCTACAGGTGTAAGTGACCTTTCATCCATCCAGTTGCAATGAATGAACTGTGATGAACTGCCCTAATTGTGATTGTTTAGAGATTTTAAAGGTTTTATAACAATGCTACAACTTCTTTTGGCTATTCTTCACCTTTTCAGCCAGTAGGCTACTTTCTGTGCAGCCACAATACACACACACACATAGGCATGCCAAACAAGCATACACAAAAGTTTCAAGAGTGGGGGATGGAGTAAAAGATGGAGACAAATTGATTAGTGTGATTTATTTTTGCGGAAAGGATGTACAGGACTGAGCGGCGGTCATATTTTGTACCGCTATGCGGTACATGTAGTTTACAAGGCATTTGAGATTGTGATCTGATCCGACCACTACAGAGTACTATACCAGACACATTAAACTGATCAAAACATAACAAATATGGAAAATAAAATCAAGACAATCTAACTTCTATTCCATTGGTTTATGGACATAGCTCCACTACAAGTAGCAGAATTCAGTTAAGGCATGCATTTGCATTATATTAGGCCTACTCCAGATCAAATAAGAATGGCTTATCCATGTAAATCCAATTAACCATTATAACTCATCAGATACAACTGTGTGGTCAATAAAAATTGTCAAGTGACATGTATAAACCTTTACAGAGGCTGTTAGAAAACAATACATTTCTTTACATATTTCAAATATTACAAAATTATTTTCCCAATGATTACAATACAATGGTTTTTTTTTTAAAAAAAAGAAAGAAAGAGAGAGTAAGATTCACATTAATTTCTGTACTTTACCGGTGGTCTTCAGTCATTTCTTTACCTTGATGAAAGGCCAAATCAAGGAGCAGCACTAAATTGCCCGACTCGACACGGCAAAACCTTTAGGAAAACCATTATGATTGTATTCCTTTGAGAGCATGTTTTCATTGCCTTGGTTCCATTTCACACATTATATTCTTTAATTAACTTTGTTTTGTATTTTACAGAACTATGTAAATCAGACAATATACCTAACCTGATTTAATAATCAACTGACCATTGTTTACAGTTCATAGCCTTGAAACATGCGGAGTTTAGTGAAAATAATACGGAGAAGGCATTGGTTCACATTCTCCATCATGCCTAACACCTCCAACTCTCTTCTTTATACAAAATGTTCCCTACAACTTTATTGACCATGTATGTAACTTACCTAAATTACCTCATGAAATCTATCTTTCAGGACTAACAATCATCTTGGCAAACTGCTTTATGCTTATATACTTTTGACAAAATAGTTTTCACCCTGCCAAGCCAATTTGCGATATTCTCCGGCCCTCAGGGAATAATTCATCATGCTTTACACCATATTAACGATCTAAAGGTCTTATTTGTATGTTGAAAGCGTGTTGACTTCAATTATTTTTTCTAAAAAAGTTGGAAAACTGTTATAAGTACCAATGATGATTGAAGTTAGTGTATTTAGCTTGTGAGCACTTACGTGCTATCCCTATCAGCATTGCTAGCTATGGGTCCAAACCCCGTTGGCCCTGCATTATCAGACTATATTTGAAATTATACTGTATGACTAAGGCCCCATGCCTGTTTGATTGCTAAGTGCAGACTCCCCTTTCTCAGGGGAGAAATGTTTCACCTCCATCTTGGGGTTGGTGGGGCTGAGTGAGTTGAGTGGCTCGTTGAGGTCCTCCGCACACGCACACGCACACACAACTCACAGTTTGGACTGCAGAGGCTTCAGATACTTGTGGTAGGACTGGTGCACCTGAAGGGAGGGGAAGAACACAGCTGACACTGACAGCCAAAAATACATACAAAGATGGGAACTATTTTTAAGCAACTGCCTCATGCATTCTGGTAAAAGTCTGTGCTAGAAATGATTATTTGAAGGTAATACTGAATAGCCATAAGCTATGGCTGAAGGTAACATTACTTTGTTTTACTGACAACAGACGTTTACATTTACAAAGACTCATGCTATGATGGTTCACTCTACAGTTCCCCAGCTACCTCAGTGCGGTTCAGTGGAGACTTGCGGGCCCAATCAAACATGTGCTCGTAGACGTTGCCGTCGTAGCGACCCAGCACGGAGTTGAGCATCTCGTCGCAGTAGTCGAAGGCGTCCACGAGGGCCACGGCGTTGGTGCGCACCTGGCCCAGAAGGTCCTTCAGGCGCTGGGAGACGCTGGAGAGCTGAGGGACAGTCAGCAGACCTGCCTGCAGGGGGCAGTAGAGAGGAGCGAGGCGCTCAGGTAGGGCAGTGGGGCAGCACCCACAGGGTCCGAGTTACAACGTGCCAGACAGCTTGTGTGTACCCTCGTACTGAATCTGGTATGTGAGCATACTTCCATAATCTTGTCATAAGGATTAGTGAAAACACACAGTTATGTGTACGACAGTCCAGTCGATGGAATACAAGGGCATATTTGAAAGCAGTACAAGTGGAATCGGTACCTAAAACCTAAAAAACTGTTAGGACTTTTCTTGGAGGATTGAAATAGCTATTTGTGAACTGCGTTGCAATGGAGCCAACAGCAGCTGTCTCAATATGGGAGGGAGTGCACACCACCCCTGTGACGTGATGTCTGACTCAATTTAATGATTTAAGTCCTCATCATTTTACAATAACACTGCTACACGACTGAAGAAGAATGTGGATGAATATAATGTTATTCTTGTTTTCAGGTCAATATATATATATACAGTATGACTATCTGAAGTGTGAAGAGATTCTCTAATTTGGATTCCTTCAACATGATAAACAGATGCAAGTGGTCAACAAACAAGAATATGACTCACACCCTTGGATCAGCCAAACAATACTGGTTATTCAACTAAATTTAGATATTACATAACATGGTTTTGTTAAACACTAAGTAACCATTGCAATCAAACACTGAACCATACTACATAATATAATAATGTAGACGTATACCAAGGCTTTGTTGAAAACTCATACTGGCTTGTGTGTGTGTGTGTCTTATGTTGTGTTTGTCTAATTCTAGCGTTGCCGAGCCAACGGGGTGTCATCAGTACGGGCCACGCTCCGCCCCTCTGTTACAGGAACTACCCGTGCGGGAGTGTTACCTGCAGGAAGTCTCCGGAGTTCTGGGCGACCCCGTGCAGGGCGTAGAGCAGGGCCAGCGTGCTGAGGGCAGAGTGGACGCCTGTGTCCCCCACCTCCCCCAACTTGGCCGCGAACAGCTTCACCACCACATAGTGGCAATGGGCCTGAGGGGGATTAGACACGGTCATCAGTTATATTAATAGACATTCTATCAGTTAATCAATCAATCTATTGTTCATAGTGCAATCAATCCATTTGTGCAATAGTGCAATGGATCAATTTATTGTTTATAGTGCAGTCTCACCATTCAAAATGGTCTCTCAATTCTATTTATTCTATAGGTTCTAGATAGATTCTAGATCAGGGATGTCAAACTCATATTAGGTAGTGGGCCAGATTTGTTGGAATGAGACCTTGTGAGAGCAGTCATTGTCATGGTCATTATCATTTTTTTGCATGGGTATGAGTGTTGTTTGATATACTCCTTTACCATACCCACTGATAAGCAAACAAATAATGTACTACTGTCAAATACAACGCTATTTCTCTCTTGAAATAACCTACTTCCGTGCCAGTTCTTTCAGCCTCTTCCTTCCTGAGGATGGGTTATAGTGCTAGGTTTTTGTCAATGTATCATAGAGATATTGCTTATTACACATTGTGGAAGACTATCTTTTTTTCTAATTTCCCCTTCCTACCCAGAACATCTGGGGGGCCGTATGGAACCTGCTGGTGGGCCTTATCTGGCCCCCGGGCCTTATGTTTGACCCCCCCTGTATCTAGATTCTAGACATAAACGTATTGTTCAATGTAGGCCTGACCGAGTGTGTTTTCCCTTCTCTGTTGTTTGCCATCATTTCTGAGATTTTGACTGCTAGGGCTCATTACACGTTAAGCCACCTGCATAGAACACATTGTTAACAGTGTAATAATGAAGGCTGCGTACGTCAGAGGCTCGGACGAGGTCGATGGAGGAGTTGTTCCAGGCGTCCTCGGGGCTTTTGCTCTTCTGCAGCTCCCCCTGCAGGCTCTTGGCTGCAACTTCCACCAGCCTGTCACACAGAACATTGCAAAAGTGCATCAGGAAAAACAGGTTTACAGTACAAACATTATTGAGAACAGACATCCTCCTCTAGGACCACTTGTTACAACACTTTCAGCTAATTTACACAAATTAGCTAATTTACTCAGCAGACTAACATTTGGACATAGTTCCCTCTGATTTAAAGTGAAAGGGTGGTATGGCTTAATGATTAACTGCCAGACTTCTGACTTCCTGTTTATCAACCCATTCTTGTCATTAGTCACCATGGGAACCACACTTCTTGTCGTCAATGCCAGTGGTTACAGATAACAAAAGTCACTGTTGTCGGTATTGTCCGTACTTGGCGGCACGTAGCTTGTAGGCCTCCACCAGGCTGGCCAGGTCGCTGATGTTGACCACGGTGGGGCGGGAGGACACGGGCTGGGCCTGCAGGCGCTGCTGGGCATCGTTCAGGTAGGACACGATGCCGGTCAGCTGCTCGCCTTTACTCGCCTGCCTGTAGCTCTTCACCAGGTACCTATGAGGAGGGAGGAGGGAGAGCTTACCACCAGCACATCACAGAGCTATGGCAATGCCATCCCAATGTGCTAACATGAATGCGCTGTGATGGGTTAGTAACGTTGACAATACGTTGACATAACGTTACCACATGACCTGCAATTGGTCACTGAATATTTGAGAAACAGGCACCCGATGACACAGACTTGTCGTGCGTTGACACGAGCACTGGTTGGAGTGTGTTGGTGTGTGAGGTCAGTGGAGGAGGGCGGTGTTAGCTGGGGCTCTGACCTGGCAGTCTGCAGCATCATGACCGTGTTCTCGCCCTCGTACGTGCAGGTGGGCGTGAAGGTGACGTAGATGTCCGGCAGACTGCTGCACTGCGAGTAGCCGTGGCCGCCACACGCCATGCGGCACACCTCGATGCCCGCGTTCGCCACCCAGGTGGTGAAGGCCTTCAGGCCCGCAGAGAGGGCATGCAGCTGGGGGGGGGTGTCAAACGGAGTGGGTCGGGGGGGTTAGCCAGATACACACAAATAACAAGGCTTCATAAGATCTGTACAGGAAAGTGAACACACGGTCACAAAGTAAAGTGAAATATAGTATTTGAAGAGTAGAACAACACTATTTGAAACAGTTCTAATTTAAAACCCCTTTTTTTTTTATCTAATTCATACATTACATTACAGAGAGTTATTAAGAAGAACCCATCCCCTCTGAAGACATGTGCCTTTCATCCATGAGCAGATATCACATGAATGTGAGCATGTAACCCCTGGTGCTGCTGCCCACCTCGGGGAGCTCGCTGAAGTCTCCCTGGTGGATGTCGCCGGTGATGCGGTGGTAGGTCTCCGTCATGTACTGGCCCACAAAGTAGAAGGCGTAGGCCGTGGCCAGCAGGGGAAAGAGCTTGTACTGCTGCGTCTGGTAGTCCAGGATCTGAGGCTCCGGCTCGCTGTTGGACACAGGCCAGAATCAACAGGACCGTCATGACATACACGCACACACACACAGAGACACCCACACACACTCACAGAGGAACACAGTGCAACACTAATGTGGGGGTGGCACAATCATCCACAGAGAGGCCAAGTGAAGAATCAGGCCTTCAATCTAATACACACACACAAACACACAGTGACACAGACCCGCGGGTTTACACCCGATGGAACAACAAGTCAGTGAGTTATTTGCTAGTGAGTTATTTGCTAGTGAGTCGTTTGATGTCTAATATCAGTTGATTAAAAGGAGCCGCATCAGGTGAGCAGAGCTGGTGCTTGGCTGGAATGAGAGAGACACTCGGATTCACACTGGGGCCCTTTGTGAGGGAGTGTCCACCCCACACTACAGTGGGCCTGGCGTCTGACCCTTCCCCGGGACAAAAGCGCCTCATATATACGAGTGGCCTTGAGGCACACGGACACAGTGGAGGACTACAATGAACAGTGTCCAGTGACAAACTGAGCGTGCTCATGTAGTGCGCAGTGAGTGTGGGCCTGGCTAGTTCTGCTTTCGGGTTTGTGTGAAAATGGAAGGCCAGTGAAAGGAAGTGCTTTAACGTCTGTGACAGCAGGCTGACTTGTGCCCTTTTGCACGTAGGCAGAAATGTGGGCCAATGGATGTGTGACTCATTCAGAGTGAAAGTGTGTGGAAGCAACTTCAACTGTTGTCACCAGAAAAACACTTCTTATGTCTGACTGACTGTCTTAAGCATGTAACAGAACTGAAAGTGTTTTATAAACGCATGTAATTATAAGTGCATGAGTGAGTGTGTATGCAGTGTATGTGCTGTAACTATGTTTTGGAAATAGTAGCACTAGTTATAACTGACCTTGCTAATTCTAGCACTTATCACCTGACTAGACACCTAAATGTATAAAAACAGCACTCACTGATATTGTACTCTACTTGTTTTAATTGTTTTAAATTGTTCTAGAATTGTTGGGAGAATTGTTTTAAAAAGCTTTAAACTGTCTATCATGTTGTAAGTCACTTTGGTTAAAAATGTGTCAGCCAAATGTAATGTAATGTATTGTAAATGTAATGTAATGTAAATGTAAATATATTGTGTGTCTGTGTGCATTATGTTCACAGAGATACAGCAGGAGTGAGTTTGATTGTTTATGGATGTACATGTGTAGAGTGTAAATAAGTGTAGAGTGTAAATAAGTGTATGTTTCTCTGTGCCGTGCACATCTACACACACATGCTTGAAGAGTGTGTGAGTGTGAGCCCACGTCGCCTCTACTCACCCGGGCCGTATCTCGGACTGGTGCCGGACGGCGCTGTAGCGGATGGCGATGGTGGAGGCTTTGGCCAGCGCGCGGGACGACTCGCCCACTATCATGGAGCGGATGAACACCATGGTGCCGTATGTCAGCTTGGAGCTCGGGGGCTTGTGGTACGTCCCATCCGGCTCAACCTGTGGGGCAGGAACAAACGCCAAAATCAGCAAACGCCAAACACACATGGTATCAGTGTTGGAAGTGTAAACACACGCTTGGCTCTCTCGCACTGGATTGTGTTATTACCGTGAAGGTCTAGGACACAGGCAAAAAGGGTTTAGAGTTCATTTCTAGCTCCAGGGGCTTATGGGTAACGTGGATAAGTTAGTGGCTGAGTTATGGGTTTGTGCAATTTGAGTGATTAATGTGGCCTCTCCTTGGACCACCTCTACTCACCTTGGCATACTTCATGAGCATGTTATCACGAGGAATGCGCACGTTATCCATCTTCAGGTAACCGTTGTCGACCTCATCGAAACCAAACTTGGGCCCAATATCTCCCACAGTAATGCCTGTAGCGTCAAGCATGAGGAATGAAATCATTTGAACCTATCAATTTCTTTACAGTGTATGGATGTGTTTTTATAGTCAAAAATATATATTTACACTTTAACTTCTCAGTCACAAACAAACAAACAACCCAAAAACACACACACACATACATACATACATACATACAAACAAACAAACAAACACACCTGGAAGTGGCTTGTGTGTGCTCATAGAACGGATGGGGACGATGAAAGCATGGAGGCCATGGCAGGTCCCTTGGGTGTACAGCTGAGCCAGGACTATGGCATGGTTGGACGTCTTACCCACTGAACACACACACACACACACACACACACACACACACACACACACACACACACACACACACACACACACACACACACAGGGGAAAAAAAGGTTGTCAATGCTTTGAGGTGCAGGTGGATTTGCAGAGCAGCTCAGTCAGCACTACAACTGGGCATATTTGTTATGCTTACCATAATCAGATTATAGCCACACACTGTATTCACATTCACTGAAGCAAAGGAAGGAACACCAAGCAATTCCAGCACAAATATGCATCCGGGTCTGCCTATTTTTAGCAGCTGTAGAGGAAGTCTCCGTCACCTAGCGTGACACCTTGCCAGTAGCATGAGGGTCAAAGGTCAAAATGTCAAAGGTGAGCACTCACATCCTCCAGGCCACCATTTGATAGAGCTGATGGTTGGGCTGTTCATGACAAATTCTTGTGTGGAGGGGTCGTAGGTCGCGGTGGTCTCCAAACCTCGGATGAAGGTTCCTGGTGAGGGATAAGTGGCAGGCACAGGACACAGAGGAAAGCCACCAAAGCAGACAAAGAGCAGGAAAATCACATTAGCTTAAAGGAGAATTCCGGTGTGATATTGACCTAAAGTGTATTGAAACATGATACCGAGTGTGAACATATGTCTCATAGCCCATCTCGGCTTGTCCCCTGCACTCCAAAATCTGGCGCTAGTTAGCCGATGCTACCAACAGCTTTTTCAATAGTGGTGCTTCGGCCATGCAGCCATGCAAATAAATCACTGTTTTACACCCATTTACGAGGCTCAATGTATCTCCACACTTCATTGGTAGACTTCCGAGGGCCCTGACATTTAAAACGAGACATTGAGAACTTTGAAAAAGCACTGGTAGTTTACTTACAAGACGATTTATACAGACAGTATCTTCACGAAGTTTAGCGTTTGCAGCCATCTTGAATTTAGTCACGATAAGTCGAAAGCAAAAAGTAAGAATGAACAGGTATGATAAGGGATCAGATTCCAAAAATAATTCAGTGGAAATGCATGGATTACAGTTTCTTCCAGTAGCAGCAACTGGAATCCATGCATTTCCACTGAATTATTTTACAGTGATGTATTTGCATGGCTAGCCCGATGCCGAAGCACCACTATTGAAAAAGCTGTTGGTAGCATCGGCTAACTAGCGCCAGATTTTGGAGTGCAGGGGACAAGCCGAGATGGGCTATGAGACATACGTTCACACTCGGTATCATGTTTCAATACACTTTAGGTCAATATCACACCGGAATTCTCCTTTAAATTGACATCCACCTTATTCATTAAATTGTACTGGATTTGTAATCATTGGAAACAACTGAGGGCGACCACAGAGCGTTCAGGTTTTCAAAAAAAAGGCTGCTTTTTAAACAATAATGTTTAATATTTAATGTTCTATTCACTAAAGCTGAACTAATAAGAAGATTTGGCAGATAATATGTGATAAATATTATTACACCTCTTGTAGATATTTGACAGCAGTGACACACAAGTCTCATGATAGGTACCCCAGAGGCTGAAGAAGTGTACCGTGCATTTGAATGTTACAACCGTGTTTAAAAACTCTAAAGGTCAGACATTGTGCTATACAATAACAACTCAGTGAGTTCAGCTATAGTTGGAGCTTCAGAATTCGACATGGAACAGTGACTGATTCATGAGCAGGCATGCACAGTTGGCATGGCTGGCAGCCAAGCACTGCACATGCCGACCAGAACACATTCCACCGAGGAGGAGGAGATGCAGGGGGGCCTCAGGTTATGGTTAATTGAGGTTAGGAGGGTGAAAGCCTATTCATCTTACACGCAACCCTTCCTTCTGTCAAGAAAGAACATTTGAATTAAAAGTCTTCAAATGCTCAAGAGATATGTGGACGTTCTACCATTCCTATGGTTAACTTAAACAGACGTCCACTCACAGCACTAGCGCTCAAGGACAACAATAGCCTACTTATGTCCTTCATTTGAACTCTACTCGTCTGGGCATGCAGCTCCACCGTGAGGCCCTGAGGGGACGGTGCAGGTCAGAGCTATCTCAGGACAGGAGGCGTTACCGTGGCCCATCTCGGTCTGGGCATAGGTGCCAATGATCTCCAGGTTCCAGGCGGGCATGAAGAAGGCCTCCTGCTGCTCAGGCGTGGCCTGGTTGAACAGCGTGGGCAGAAACATCCCCAGGTGCAGGTCCAGGGGTCCAGGCCCCCCACGGTGCACACAGCTAAGGGTGAGTCAGGTGGGGGGGGGTCAAGGGTCAGGTGAGATATTTTAGGGGTTGTGGGGGTGCAGGTGGGGAAGAGAATGGGGGATTGAAGACCATAACATTTGAATGGATGTGCGTGCAAAAGGTGGACGTTAGGTGATGGATGGGGATGGTGGATGAATGGATGGGTGGGTGGATGGATGGATGGATGGATGGATGGATGATGACCCAGAAAGAAGAGAAGAGAAAAAACAAAGACAGCTTATGAGCCAGTCATGCAAGTTGATTGCTGGGCGCCAATTTCATTTTCAATTTTCAAAAGCACTTGATGGTTCTTGCAAAGTCTTTTGCAAATAAATATCTTTCAAATACACTCCATTATGCACGATTCAAACGACAATAAGGGCGCTGTGAATTTTATGGTGGAAGCCTTGGATCTCAACAGCCATGTTAGCATTACTGTTCATCAAATGCAGCCTTCATTTTAGTTTAGTTAATTCAAAGAATTATTCAGTAGCAAATTACCGCGTCTCACACATGAGCTTCAAAGTCAAAGCTCCTCATGAACCTCACAAGAGCAATAACACAGGCCAATTGATATCATTGAAGCAACAACAGCTTACAACGCAAACGTAAACAAGGCAGAAAACCAACAAAACAATGCTGTGTGAAAGCAGATTCATGTGAAACTGGTGTCGCTCACAGATTGGCCTACATTTCACCCATTGTACTCCTTTATTCTCAACAAACAAAAGTTCAACTGAAGAAAGTGAAACTGTTTCACAATGCCTAAATGGCTTTCAGCAACAGGGAAGAAAAAAACATGGCATAAAAAGAAAAACTTGATTAGCTACATTAGCAGAGATTAAGATCGAGATCATTGCAAGGTCGATTCTTTATAGTAGTCAGGTAGAACCCCAGGATAGGTGTGACATAAGGTACTAATGCATTTTTTTTGCATAAATTGATAATTTAGGGGGTGTAGACTCAGAATCTGACAGGTGCCGCTCCGGCACCCTTGAGCATTTTTTTTTAAATGACATAAATTGCCACGCCCCCTATTTTTGACCATAAAAAATAACTAGATGCACATTACTGTATAAACCCATCATGTATGGTATCAAATGAAAGCTTTTCTCAAACAGAAATCAATGATGTCAATAACAACATGCTAAAAATGATTTCAAGTCCCTCCAGAGAATATAATAACTGTAAAGCCTGGTAACGTCACACCGCTGAAATGGTAGGCTAAGCAACAACCACAAGAGACATATGAATTGTATCCACTCTCAACAATTAATCAAATAGACTAAGTTATAAGGAACAAAGTAGAACTTTCTCACAGATTCTGAAAGCAACTATATACAGAACATGTTGCCAGGCTGGCCTTGTACACATCACAAACATCAAATGTCTCCTCCAAAAAACATTCATTTAATCAGATATTTCTCCCTCGCTGTCATCAGTATCCTCCACTGAAAGTGTAGCCAAATTTTTATTTGCACACTGTTCACCACCTTTGCAATGGCAGTAGGTGGTGCATGGTAGTCCATCTGACTGACAGCTGCAAGAGGCCCTGGAGCATGCTGGCACTGCCTTGCATCCACAAGCAACAAGCTGTAGACCTGTTTTGGGTGCAATGTCAGTGTTGCCATGTACAGGCACAGGAATTCCATCCTCCATTTTCACACTGGAGGTGTTTTTTTGTCAGCAGCTCTCCACAGAAGGACTTGCAGCCGTGCACGCTTGATGTGTTCCGCTGCATATTCTCTTGTTGGAGGAAGACATAGCATGAATCAAGTTTCTGAGGCTTTCAACAGTCTTTCCATAGTAGAGGCAAGAAAGGAAATCCATTCCTGCCTTCATGCTCATCAGCTTCTACAGTACATCTGTACAATTCTTCAAATCAAGATTCCTCTTGAGCATCAAATTGATTGCTGAGGTTTTCCCTTTGCCATATGGATATGACACTGTCACTGTCACATGTATTAAGCTACATGGCAGTTCCATAATTTGTTTAATTTAATACCAAACATGACACGATTTAGAGGTATAAGCTATTATGCAGCAAAAAGAAACCTAATTTGACCTTAAAGGTCACTTTGCAAAAGGTATTTTGTTCTCTGGAGGGACCTAAACTATTTTTTTCTACTTTATTATGGTCAAAGCTGATTTCTGTATGAAAAGAGCTTTAATTTGATACCATACATGATGGGTTTATAGGTTAATGTCTATTTAGATGATTTTCTATGATCAAAAAAGGGGTGTGGCAGGTGATGCCATTTTAAACAAAAGCTTCTCAGGGTGCGGGCTGCACCAGGTCAGATTCTGAAAGGACACCCCCTTACCTATCAATTTATGCAAAAAAATTGCATTAGTACCTTATGTCACACTTATGCCCAAATTCCACAAAGTTCTACCTGACTATAGAGAAGGAAGGATTTTGAGGTAAGAACAAGTTTGTCATTGATTTCAGACTGGGCAATGATGGCAAGGCAAGGTATGGGCTTACAGGGCTCTACACTAACATTTTTTTCCAGGAGCACTTGTGCGCCCAAGTTAAAAAATTTATGAGCACAGACAAAATTTGGGCACAGTCAGTTCTGTACTTAACTTACACATAATCTAACATTACACTGCAGCTAACAGTTAAACATGCCAGTGCACCAATTGCGAAAATTAAGAATGACTGACAACATTTAGGCTACAGGAAACAGGATTTTAAACCTACTTTATTTTCAGTCTGTTCTTTTTTCCTACATTTTGTTACTGTAAAATAATATAATACATTGCCATATTTGCATTCAGCCTGTATATCAAGTATCCTGCCAAATGTAGGCTAATTTATTTATTTGTGAATCCATCTGTAGCTAATCCAAATATGCCTATGGTAACCTATCTGACTGCATACTGAATACTACTACTAAAACAGTCCATTTGCTCTTCCACAAAACCCAACATAGTCTAATCAAAGATATATATATTTTTTATTTGAAATATCTGCATTGATGGGGGCAGTTAGGCAAACGTTAGGCCTACTTTCGTTTTGCACTTCAGCTTGTATTCAGTGTAAACAAACAAGAATGCGTGGAAGCCTGGAGTTGTCAGTAGCGTTCTACCTTTGAATAAAATGGGAGTATTACGGGAGGCTACTTTTGTGCCTGTTCGCTACAGCTATATTTTGCATATTGCAGCCAATACGTCAACTGGGCTAAAAGACATGTTAGGTTACCTTTCTTTCTCTCACTGCATTCTCAGAATCTCATCCTGTTCCTCCTATATCCGATGAATTCGGTGGATAGAAGAACTAATTTCTTCAATCTTTGCATCTTGGCTGGCTAGTCTAACTTTCCGCTTTTTCTGCGCGCTCTTGAATATGATAGAAGCGACTACTAGCGAGTCACAACGCGAAACTGTTAACGTTGATGGGAGGTGTAGTTTTTATGCTGCATTCGCGACGTGATTCTATGGTTTGCACCAGTAATGTTTCTCGATGTTGCGGTGTATTTTGTAGACAAACATTAACATGGTTAGAAGTCATTCGCACCAGTGCGCCTAAATATTTTTTTGCACTCGCACGCCATCAGTTTTACTCGCGAGTGAAATGGGCGCACTGTAGAGCCCTGGCTTAGGAGAGGGGCACGAGGATGTAGCAATCAAAATGCACACCGGCTCTGATTCAGAGGCTACTCTAGGTCAACACAGACTAACAGAGCAGAAAGGATGCGTGGGAGACGAGAGGGACGCCGGGCTGGAGGAATGAAAGGGCCAAATGAGACAACAGACACTTTGGATTCCGTTTCATCTCCTCCACAAGGCTCTCATTCACACAAATAGCCACATTGGGAACTACTGCAATTGGCAGAGCTAAAGTAAGCAAGGTTTGGTTAGTGCCAATGTACGCTACAGGGGCTTCATGAGTTCTAATGCCAGCGACAGTGTGCTGTCAAGCACCTACAAGAGAAGCAAATCAGATACTTTTTCAGCGTCCACTACTACTAACTAACTAACTAACAGGGACTACAGACAGGGATTGCCAGTCCTTCACCTGGAGATTTACATACCAGTTACCTAACAACTAACACCACAACAGTACACATCTGAGAAGCACCTGAATGACAGATTACAACCAGTTGTGTTTGATAAGGATTAGACCCGTAAATCTTCAAGGAGAGGACTGGGCACTGTGTAGCTCGTGTACGCGTGGTCCAAACTCCCCAGCGGTTTCCCCTAACGGGACTGACCGTGACCCAGCTCAGTCTGAGCGTAGGTGCCAATGGCCTTGAAGGACTCGGCCAGCGGGAGCCACTTCTTGCGCTGCTGTGCGTCACACTGGCTCTGCAGCGTGGGCAAGAACATGGCGTAGTGAAGACCCACCGCCTCGTGGTGCTGTCCTTTGAACGTACTGACACACAGACAGACATAAAAAATAAAACACAGACACACAGAGACAGACATACATTCACAAAGTACAAATAGATGAAGTGACCCAGCCCTCAAAAGTACAATCAAACAGCAACAAAGTCCTGTGGTACAGTGGCATCCCTGAAACTCACAACACAAATACATATAGTATAACACAGGGGTTCCCAAACTTTTCCACGACAAGGCCCCCCAAATACCACTAGGTTATGGCCAAGGACCCCCTTGATGTGTTATTAATCCCATCAACAATACTACGGCAAATGTAAAAATACATTAAGCTAATCCTAATAATTATTTTAGCCACAAGCACTTCACGATGGACCATACAGTGTGTCAAAATTGCATTTGGGGCTTTCTGCTATATGAGAGCTATCACTCTACTATTATTCCCAGTCATTATCATGGAAAATATAATGTTCAGATATGCGACAAATTATTATTTTGGCATTGTATAACAACTAGTGCTGTCAAATGATTAAAAATTTCAATCACGATTAATCGCTGAATTCCTATAGTTAATCACAATTAATCACATATTTTATCGCATGATTAAAACTATTATTTTGCATTTCTGAACTTTCCAGAGGTCCATGTTAACAATATAAAGCAACAATTGTGTATCTTGATTAGGATTCAAATGAAAGCAAAGCAAGTTACTTCATTAACTTAACTTTAAGACGGTAGGTCTATTTGATTATTTCAAACCAAATTTCAAAAGATGTGCAGCAGACCTGAGGCAACACAATATTCTTCAGAAAAATAGCTAATAAAGGGCATAACAAACATAAAATACTATATTCATTATCTTTGAGTTCAGTTGAAAATAAGGAACTTTTCGACATGAGTGCACTGCCATTTTATAGGCCTACAGTCTATGGTGCACTGTCACTTGCCACACACATCAGCGCCGAAGTTTTTAACACGCAAACACTGGATGAACAATGGATTTTATGGAGCGGCGTCGACCAAATATAACTGAATCGTGATTTACACGGCGGCAAAGTACAATGCTGGTGTGCAGAGTTGTATTGAAAAGAATGGAATCTAATGTAGCCTACGGTAAATGAATGTCGAAAGCAGAGTGCATCGCACTCATGTCGGCATCGGTGTCCACAGCAATTTAAAACACCATTCAGCTGATCGGGAGTTCAGAACTGCGTTGGTGTTTATTATACGAATCTACTCTTTGGCCGGCACGTAAGCCCAAACAAGTGTGTGCAGCATGCCTTTACGTAGCCTACTAAAGGTGCATCATCATAAAGATAGGCTACATTTTATCTGCATCACGCCCCATTTTAGCGGAAAACAAGTTAACATTATATTATTGATTCCAATGGAAAAGACAGATAGTCTAATCACATCTTGACGTTACATCTAGTTTTTAATTTACAGGCCATTCAATCATTTTACTAACACGGCAGTTATGAAGAATTATGTGTATGTAACTTACTCATGTCGAAACTATGTAGGTTATACCAGTGGTTTTCAAAGTGAACTTTGAAAACCACTGGTATAACATACTTATCACCTGTTCAACTGCTTCAAATACTACTCCACAAACTACTACTACTCCTACTGCACTACAAAAATCAAAAGACGCATATGCGTCTATTTTCAGGGTCATTCCACATCAGTTCAACCAGGGCCCACGCACTTAGGTCTCAAAAAATTCTGAAAAAATTACCAGGTGTACCTATGTTACCCAGGAGACACAGCGCAAGAACTAAACCATGTAGGAGGCTCAAATTTTGCATGCTGGTACATAAATAGGAATAGTATGTAGCAAAATCGTCACGTTTGGTCTGGATAATCCTGCATGGTCATAGCTGTCCCTCAAAGTTGATACAAATTTTATTGGAGTTTTTGGCTGGGCTCTGTTTAAGCCTTCAGAAGACATATTTGTACTCAACATAGGCTCTTGATTTATTTTCCTTACCGAGATAAGTACCAGAAACACTCTCACAAAAAAGCAATGAACAGAAAACAGATCCCTTCAGGTTTACCGAGATAAGTGGAAACACTCTCACAAAAAAGCAATGAACAGAAAACAGATCCCTTCAGGTTTACCGAGATAAGTGGAAACACTCTCACAAAAAAGCAATGAACAGAAAACAGATCCCTTCAGGTTTACCGAGATAAGTACCAGAAACACTCTCACAAAAAAAGCAATGAACAGAAAACAGAAAAAGGCAATGAAACACTCTCACAAAAAACATGAACAGAAAACAGATCCCTTCAGGTTTACCGAGATAAGTGGAAACACTCTCACAAAAAAGCAATGAACAGAAAACAGATCCCTTCAGGTTTACCGAGATAAGTGGAAACACTCTCACAAAAAAGCAATGAACAGAAAACAGATCCCTTCAGGGTCTGAACAGCAGACCTCACAAGTCTGAAAAATAATTTTGGTTATAATTTTCAGAGCACCCAAACACCTTGTGGGAATATACAAAGATTTTTTTAAATATGTTTTTCTTTATTCTCCATGATCCCTTCTTTTTGAAAACACCAATTTGACTTGTCTTATGCAAATCTTTCTTTTTTATTTTCCACCCTGAACATGGGCATAATGCCCCATTGACATCAATAGAGGCCGACACCGCCCTCCCCTTGTAAAACTTGTGGTTCTTGGAAAGTATTGATCTTACATAAGAGTAATTTTACAGTGTGTCTTCTAGGAAACATAGGTACACCTGATAATTTTTTCAGAATTTTTTGAGACCTAAGTGCGTGGGCCCTGGTTGAATTGACGTGGAATGACCCTTCATGATGATTAGCATTTTGATATTGTACACACACACACAGACACACACAGAGACAGACACACACACACGCAGATAAATAGTTGACCAAGTGAGGCCTTTGACACAGTTAATCTGAACTGCACTATGTGCTGTGTGTCCTGTTGTGACCTGGAAGCAGGACAAGAGCGTGCAGTTTGGTAATATGGAACAGTGTCAGCAGTCTGCAGGAATCAGCCTAAAGGAGTCTGTGTGCTACACCCATTCCCAACACGTATCTTCCATGCTTCCACCACAAAATTCACAGGTCGCTAGAAGTTCAAGAATGCAAACACTGAGAAAATGAGTATTTAAATTAGTTTTGGAACTAAGATGAGGTGTGGCATGTTACAACAAAACCAAGATAACTATTGAATAGGTCAATAAAGGAAAACGACAAGGCTTCAATGTAATGACATTCACTTCTGATCACAGACCATAATGTCATATAAAACGATTGTTGTACCTCTTGTAATTATAAATTTCTTCAGGGTCGGAGATGCCATACTCTCGGAGTTTCAGGATCATCTGGGCGCTCTTCCTCACCGCTGCTTCATACCGCTCACTCCTTGACAGAAAGTTGGGGTCTTCCTGCTGGAAATCTGGATCACTGATAACCAGTGCTTCTGTAACATGCATTTTAAACACAGGTTCAGCACGCCTGTTCCTCCTGATCACAAGCCAATGTTAACGTTAGCTATTCGGTTGTACGTGAACTGTAATCGATGCATAACAATAAACAACACCACACTGAGGCTGAGTATACTAACAGTAAGTCTCGTTACACCTCACAGATTTTCCTCTTAAAACACACCGGTCGAGGAACAAGTAAGGGTCATGTGAAATGGAACAGGCCTAATGGTCAAATTTGAACGGTTTCAAGTGACAGAGTGGAAATTGCACGATAAGAGTATTGACGTTAGCCTAGTTTAGCGACAAACGCTAACTTTATCTTAGATTGTCGTTGATGTTATTTGCTTTGTCTGACAACATCGTTGTTGTTGACCAATCTGAACAAACTTCGTACAAGGCTTCACTGAACTTAGGGAGACTTCAGGACTGACCTATTTCTCTCCTTCGCCTGGTCTTCTCTTGACCACCATCCAAAATGTACGTGAGAAGTTCTGGGTTGAACGTCGCATTTTCACGTTCTCTCTGAATATCGGGATTCATAACGGCGTTAATATGTCTTGCCTCCGTTTCACAGAAGAAATAAACAAGCCGTCTTCGTTCGACAAAGTGTTAGCGGCTTAGATGCACTTAATTACTACCACTAGGTTTGGTAACAGTCGCAACTTCCTCGGTTGTTGAGATCACATGTACATGACGCCTGGTCACGTGATCACTTCTACGCTCCCTCTGCAAGAGATTCAGGATGTAGTCTGTGACTGAATGGATATTTTTCATCAAAAATATAACATTTCCACTCTATTGTACTGATTCATTTGTATTAACTACCATATTTCTTAACCAATGTAATGTTTCCTGCTACTGCGGTTTATCATTTTCCTTGGGAAATTCAACCTGGTGCCATTCCAGAAGGAGCATCTGTACGAACTTTTGGAAGGTAACATTAGCCTATATTATTCAAGAAGTTAATATTACTGTCTTTTAGTCTTTCTAGTTAACCTAACAACTTCTGTAGAAATGCAATACCACAACCATTCATTCGCTCACAGTTTATGCTGAAGTGATGCCTTGTGGTCTTACCTAGGCCTACATTTGTCATCAGGTTGACATGTTACCGACCAGAGGAGTCAAAGGCCATTCTGTCTTCACATCATTCATCTATGAAGTACCAAGTCAGCGTTCGAACGTCATATGTTGAGCCTTTCAACCCCATATGTGGAGCACTTTATATTGTCTTGGGAGAAGTTGAAAACACAGAAGGTAAAGTGAGAAAGTATTATGTTTATGATTGTGTTTTTTAGCAGATACGGTGTCCAAAGCGACAATTACAGTAATAATATTGCATGTTTTACAAAGTATCTCTATGTATGTGACAAATAAAATCCTTATCATTATATCCTTGTAATACAACAGATAGGTGGCCTAAATTTTTACTGTCAGGTGGCCTAACAGATTTTTACTGGTCACATACAAGGAAAAGGTTGGATCATGTAATGTGCTAGTATGCCTTTCCTTCCGTGCTTGTCCCTTTTGATTTAGAGCTAACAATTCAGAATATTTTTCATGGTAATGGTAGAACAAACTTTCTACACACTCTCAGCGCTCAACACTCGCAATTTCCATTTGTTATATATGATCTAGCACCCGGAACACCTGGCAATGCAATATCCTGTTCTCGTGGTAGGATCATGACCCTTTTTTGTCCCTTGTAGACAAATGGGGTACCCCCTTAATGCTAAATAGAATGGAATATGTTTTATTTTCATTGGACAGCAGCTGTCCAACGAAATTGTTCTGCAACTCGCCCTCAGTGGTACACAAATAAAATGATAGTACCCTTATAAAGGCAAGACAGAATTAAAAACAATACATTTTAATAATACATTAATAAAAAAGTCAGATATTGCTTATTTGTATTTGTAGGTAGACTGCTATTGTACCATTATTTCTTAGTGTTCAGCTCTTTCATGGCACATGGGTAAATTTTTTTAATTTGTCTGGATGTGCCTGTATCGCTTTCCAGAGGGCAGCAAGGTGAAAAAATGGGTACTAGATACGTTGGGTACTCCCTTAATGATAAATGGGTACGTTGAAGTTAATGAAAAGGGGAATTCCTATATCGTGTGACTTTAGAGGTCTTAAGACCCTGGTCTGTTACAGTATCCCTTACCACCAGTGAGACAGATCCAATGTGCCACACTCTTGACTGTTCCTACAGAGAGAAGCGGTGTGATGCTGCAGGCCCGTGTGATGAACTGTGTGGATGGGGTAGACTTGGCCCTGTTGCAGAAGGCCATCAATGACCAACGGAGCTTCCTCCAAGAGAGGGAGGATGACAAGGGAAGCACTTCAGGCTGACTCAAACTGAACAGTTACATTAAAGTGAACTCATTCTCTGGCTGTTCCAGATGTACTGAATTGTACTGACTCTAGTGTACAGACTGTATCAAAACTAACAAGAAGTTGATCCAGACCACATTCTTCAAGAAAGAAATGTATACAGCCTCCAGTGGCAAAAACATATGAAGGACTATTAAAAAGCAAGCTTCATGGCAGTACCATTGTCATTTTCTTTCTTATTGTCATGGGAAGAGTTTACTGGTATTAAAACTTTAAACATATGACAAGCCACAAAGTTGACATTTTAATCAATAAATTTATTTTTCATACAATATAAAATAAAGCAATAACAGTATATCAGAGAAAGACTTTAAATTATATATGAAAGTATTGACATCCAAACCGTGATTGCACCATGACCCATCATCCCAAATCTGCTAATTATTTTAAGGATAATGATCAGTAAGAATAGACTTCTCCTTCATAAATGAGTAAACACACATCTCAGCAGCAATATTTATGACCCCTTAAGTGAGCTGAATAATATTCCCTATTTTCCCTGAGTTATTTATAAACATTTTTATATTTTATATAAACATTAATTAGTGACATTTACAACTGAGTTCCCCTTGGAGAACTCCCCAATCTGAATGTAAACACATCCTATTAAAAGTTAATGCTTAGAAGATCGATGGCTAAAATATGCGGGGAAGGGGGAGGTAGGGGAGGCATTTTTAGAGGATGCTGGTAACATTGGGAGACCTGTCCTTGGGTCTGTCTGGCAGCGATTCAGGGCCTGCTTATAGTTGATCTTCTCCTGTGTGATGGGATCTATCAGCTCCTTGGGGTGGTTGGCCTCTTCCTGAAGCTCTCTCACCATGGTGCTATCCACCATTTTAGAGCCTGCAGCCTCTACGACATCAACACGTCCCGTTCGGTTGGGGTTCACTAGTCCACCTGTCAGGAACTGGGCCTCCATATAGCGCATGGCAGTGTCCTTGGGCATCCATCCCTTCTGGACAGCCTCCCCAATAGAGAGACGTTCCCTGGTGATAGGGTCCTCGACTCCAGTGTAGGCTTTCTGAGCATTGAGCAACCGCTGCAACTGGCTTGCTTCAATGAGACCCAGGTCTGCGGCCTTGTGCACAGAGTATCTTTCCTTGTTGTTGATGTCCACAATGCCCCCCGTGGCAGCCTGTGCCTCCAGCAGCTTCTGAGCCGTGTTGGTATCAATCATCCTGTGCTTCATGGCACTGCGTATTGACAGGCAGGAGTCAGTGTGGGTGTCATAAATGCCACTGATGGGGAAGTCTCCCTCGATGAGGGAGTCAGTGGAGGTGGATGAGAGCCTGCTTGAGGCTGACGAGATGGAAGAACGTTTTTTGTCTCCAGCAACAAGGAGAGCAAACTCTGAGATGGGCATTCTACCTTTCTTGTATTCGTCCAGCTGTTCTGGGGTAACTCTGCCATCCTTTAAAGCATCTTTGATGGGGTACTGTTTGCCACTCTTACGGTCCAGCAGCACAGAAGTCTCACCATCGGACCTATTGGTGGTGACCTCCTCCCAGTCACATTCCAGCTCTTGCAGCTGCAGGTACTGTTTACGATCAATCAAACCTCTCCGGTAAGCATCATATGGTGACATGTCCATCCCTGTGTCAGGGTCTAGGATGGTGATTTTGGTGGAGAGGTTGGTCTCTTTGGTTCGTGACTCTTTGTTATTATCTTCCTTCTTCAAGCTTTTCTGAAGTTCCCTGATTGTGTTGTCACGCTTGTGGATCTTGTCCTTCTCATCCAAGATGTCCCCCTCTAGACGCTGAACGTCCGTCTCCATCCTGATGCTCTTTTGCCTGGTCTTCTGGTTCTTCTCACTCATCAGTTGAGACTGCTGCTGGAATGAGGTTTTGATGTCTAGTTTCTCAGATTCCAGGGTTCTTAGCTCACGCTCTAGTCTCTCCTTCTCTTTTTCTAAGGTATCCTTCTTGCGGATCAGATTTGTCTCCTCTTCAGAATTTCTAGTGTTTCGATTTTTGAGGCGATCCAACTTGTCGGTCAGTTTTTTGGCCTCATCTTCCAGGTCTCGTCGAGCATTTGTCTCCTGTAGTACCTGCTCCCTCAAATGGGTCCTCTCAGCCTCTACTGCTTGGTCTTTTTCTACACGGATGACCTCTTTATAAACCGTCTTCTCTCCAGACTTCTGCCGTTTCAATGCATCAAGCCTTGTATTAAGTTGTCTTATATCTCTTTGAAGGCGTATGATGTCATTATTCTCTTTGTCCAAATCTGTGCGGAGTCCATTGGTCATTTTCTCCAATTTTGGATCCCTCTCCACCTTCATAACTTCCTCGATCTCAATGCATTCCTCAATAGGTGGTGGGGCTGTCTCCAGGTCATGAATGCGTTTCTTGGTTTCTTTCAGCTCTTCCTCCACTTTGACTTTCTTCTGATGTTCATCACTCAACTGGATGATCCTCTCCTTCTCCTCCACTCTTGTCTTCAGCTGCTGTACCTCAAGCTCCATCTGCCTGCGGGATGTGACTTCCTTATCCAAGTTCTTGCCAAGTCTCTCATGGTCTATGATCTGTCTTGGATCTTTCTGGAGGCGCAGCACCTCCTGAACCACAACCTTCTCCTCTGGCTGCTGTCTCTCTAGCTGAATGTATTTGTTCTGCAGGTCAAAGACCATTTCCTCAGTGGTGCGACGCTTCTGCTGCTCCTCACGATAGTCCCTCCGCAGGCGGTCTGCCTCTTTCTCCAGGAGTGGGTCATCAACATACTTCACCACTTCTTTGTTCAGAAGTTTAGTCTCCACCTTTGACTTCTCTGCTTTGATTTCATCTCTCTCTTTTGTTAGACGCTTTATCTTGTCTTGAGTATCATCATAAGTCTTTTGTTGAAGGGACAGCTGGTCTTTGAGCCTTTGAATCTCCTTGATGTCCTCAGGGGTCCGTTCCTCTTTCACAACTTCTTGGGTGACCTCTTTCCACTCAACCTGAGGAGGCTGTGATTTCAGGTCCGCCAGCTCAGCCCCCACTCTTGCGATTTCATACTCAAGATCCGAAATCCGTTTTACGGTATCTTTCCGCTCCTTCTTCAGACGGGCCATTTCCTCCTCTGTCTGTGGTGAGACCCTAAAACCTCGTTTATGACCTCTTTAACTTCCACTTTTGGTTTTAACTCAGTCAGTTGAATCAGCCGCTTTTGTAGCACAGAAAGTTCAATTTGGAGACCTGTGTTTTCCTTTGTCTCGTCTTTTAAAAGTGATTTTAGCTTTTCAGCCTCCTTCAAGGCTTCAGGATCCTGTTCAACTTTCTTCACCTCTTTGGTAACAATCTTAGGCTCTAAGGTTGGAATCAGTCTCTCCAGTGTATTGATCTGGCTTTTTGTTTGAAAGATCTCATTGCCAATGGATCTGCCCCTTTCACTTTCATCAGCTATCTCATTCTCAAATGTTCGGACAGCTTTCAACATCCCTGGGTCCTGCTCCACTTTGACCACTTCCTTCTGCACCACCCTCTGTTTGATGTTTGGCTTCTTCTGCTCTAAAATGGTAAGCTCTGTTTGCAACTTAGCTGTCTCTTTATCATGTAAACGGATTTCGTCCCTCAGCTTTTTTATCTCATCCTTTACTTTGGCCGCATCAACATCGAGTTGGGGATCTCTCTCATAATTGGTCACTTCTCTGGTAACCAACTTGGGCTCTATGTTCTTGACTTCATATTCTAATTTTGCGATTTTTGAGCCGATGACCTCGATCTCACTCTGAATGCCTGTTCGCTTCAGGGCTTCCTGGTGAGCTTTGTTCTCTAGGTCTTCCAGGTCGGATTCCATCTTGGGGTTACGGTAGTACTGCAGCACTTCCTTCTCTTCAACGCGCTCCACACCCCTGCGACTCTTCAAGGACATCAATCTGTTCTTGTAGGTCTTGAGGTCATTCTCAGCATGGCTACGTCTAGACACCTCCTCCTCCAACTCTTTCGTCAGACTGGATGTCTCGTCTAGAGATTTCTGAAGGTTCTGCAGCTGTGCTTGCTGCTGTTTCACCATGGTGACTTTCTCTTCATTCTGATCAAATAATAAAAATAAGAATTATTAATAATATGTGTGTGAGATATAGTGTTAATACTACGACAGTTCAACAGTATTTATGAAGCGAATTGCCAAAATGTAAACATGAAAGTCAGTTAAATGATTAACAGCACTTGAATCAGTGTTTTATATGTGCACCTGTCCCATGATGTTTTTGGCCAAGTCAAGTTGGTTCAGCAGCTGATCATTCTCTGCAGTAGCTGTAGCATATCGGTTCACCAATGCTTTTTCCTGTGAGAGAGCATCAACATAGCATCAACAATCACACATTAAATGGTTGAAAAATCCTCATCACAGAAAAAATAGATACAATGTAACACAATCACAGTAAATTGAAAAAGAAATTGAATAGTAATATAGTCACATCCTGATTATGGTTTGAATTATAACCCAGATTTATTCCCCCAAAAAATAACAAGGATGCTTTCAAATTGTGCTATTGCTGGTTAGCACTTCAGCTAAATTTTTTCAGGCCCATATATGTGTAAATGACAAAGGCATGTACAACGTGGTTTGCATTTCACTGTTCATATAAGCTTTTAAAGGTTTTACTAAAGTGCTGTGTACCTTTTTCTGCACGCTGTCTGCAAGGGCTGAAGTGTTTGGCTTTTTGGCATCTGTGGGTCCAGCATTCTTCAGCGTGCCGTTGTATGTGTCACAGTTAATCTCATATTCCTGCAGGGGAAGGGAATGGGATTATTGTGTGTTCCTGCATTGACTTTGGTGTTCCATCTATTCTGTTCAGTCAGTTATTCCACTTCCACCATAGTACTACATAATGGAGCTTCATACATTTGACAGGTTCTTCAATCAAAATAAATCAAAATGTCAACACTAAGTATTCATCTAGTCATCTTGGGTCTTACATTGAGGACATCCTGCAAGTCAGCGGAGAGGTCGATAACTCTGTCGATGTCATCCCCCTTACGCTTGATGTCCTCTACCACCCTCTGTGAAGAAAACAGTGGGCTTTTGGTTAGCATATTTATAAAGTTTTGTCTTAAATGCTTCTCACTCAAGAAATGTTAGAGGAAATAGTTAAAGAATGAAATACACTTAGCCTACCTCCTGAGAAACCTGCTTAGCATTGACTTCTGCCAAGTCATCACTGGGGCTGACAGCATTATTGGGCAGGTTGTTCAGGAAGGAGTCGAGGGATTGGTTCACATTCTGGAAGTCTTGATTTTTAATGGCGGCACCTTGCAGAAGTTTCTCCCTAAACAGACCATCATAACCGATCAATGCCATTTATTAGACAAAAGGGTAATAACTGAACACAAGTAATCAAAAGAAGTATGAACACGAGGAAGAAGCACACAGCAGTGCCTTGACTTGTCACCTCTCTTCAAGCTGATTGGACAGACGAGCGTAGCGGCCCTGGAGACGGGTCGTGTCTGTCCTCTGGCGCCCGATGTCTGGGCAGTACTCCTGGTAGCCCTGCTGGAGGGAGCTGCACAGCTTCTCCGTGGCCTCCAAGTCCTGGCTGAGCTTCTGCACCTCTGGCTGAGCCTTGGCCACATCCTTCTTAAGGTCCTGGGGGCAGAGGGGGAGTGGAGGAAGGAACAAATTGCATTATGTTTGTATAAGGATCGATGTGCACAGTGCCACACATTTTATGAGACCAGTCAGACCAGTCTCTCTTCTGCTGACAATATGGAGATTATAGAATGAAAGATCATAAGGGTAGCAGTACTGCCGTCACAGTATACTACTCTGATGGAGCATGCACAGATTGTTACCTGGACCTCCCGCAGGCGAGTCTGAATGGCATTGGGCTTATCTGGAATGACTCCATCCTCACACAGCTCCTTCTCTAGCCCAGATACTATGCCATCCACTTTCTTGATCTGGCTCTCCAAATTCAGAGAGGCGTTAGCCCTGTTTTTGACATAGAACCAGACATTATTGTACAGTTTGAAAATGCTCAGCTCATTACTTATTTTTATTGAAGTGGGGAACATAAATGGAATATATATGTGTATATATATATATATATATATATATATATATATATATATATATATATATATATATATATATATATATATATATATATATATCTTGGACATATCTTGTGTATATGTATATGTATATATATGTATATCTTGGACATATCTTACTTTTTTGTGTACAAGTCAGAAAGGGCAGCAAGGCTGTCTTGTTTGTTTTTGGTTGAGTTCAGTTTCTCTGGCAGTGAAGACAAAGTTGGCCCATTGGCTTTTTGGGCCAGGAGGGGCTCTAATTCTTTCTGAGTAGCTGCTTTCTGTTGGTCCAAAGCCTTCAGTGCTGCAGCAGCTTTCTGTAAGGGAAATGTGGGCATGTACTGAATGATCATCTGCTCATGCCTCTGATCTGTGGATTTGTGGCAGTGGTGATGCAAATGGTGATAAGGATAGGCCACATGATGAAAACAGTTTTTTTTCTATCTCAGACTAGCATGCCATAGTTAAAAGTTTTATACATTCTTGTAGACCTTGAAGTGCTAATGGTACTCTTGCAGAGATAAGTGTTAACTGACTTTGTATAACTTGGGAGAGATTGGGAGATTCTTGTCAATGCTACATTGTTACAGTATGTGGCGTAGACATTATTTCAGGAATTGGGAGTAACCGCTCAAACTAGGACACTTGTTGTGAGTCCAACTCACCTCCTGTTCCTTCAGCCTACTAGCAAGGTCCTTAGCAGCGTCAGTGCGGTCTAGTGGAGTCCTAAGACGGCCTAGTACATCCTCCTTAGCTTGGGCCAGGTCCTTATCCAACTCATTTAAAGCGCTAGCCAGCTGCAGGGCCTTGGGGTTCTCTGGGGCTGCCGACACAGGAGCTGAAGAGAAGAAGAGAGTTCTGTGAATATGTTATGGCATCATGATTCAGCACTACAAGATGTTAGTGCTGACATTTTTACTTAGGAAGATTTAAGTGTGTCAAACTCTGTCTTGTGGAGGTTCAGGCGTTACCTGCTCTCTGAGACTTTGAGGAGTTAGGGGCATGGTTCTTCAGGGATGCCTCCAAATCTGCTCTTCTCTTTTTCAAATCTGCCAGCTCACCCCCAAGCCTACAAAGACAAACAATATCTAATTACATTCAACATAATATACATTGATAAACCATAAGTAAGCCATACACTGATATTCCAAACCAGAGATCTAGTTTCATAAATTTGATTTGATACATTCAGAAATTTGATTTATTATTTTAATATCAACTGAGTTCAATTCCTTACAGATCCACTTTGTCGATGGCGTCTGTGTCTGGTGGGGGGATGAGGAAGCAGACTCCTGGGAAGCTTTTGGTGACACCATTGTTGGACACCACCTCCCAGTTCTCATTGTCAGAATTGGACTTCAGAGTGAAGACGTCCCCACGGTCCAGCGTGGCCTACCATTTTGAACGAGACAAACATTTTAAACGAGACATAAACATTTTGAATGAGACATAAACATTTTGAACGAGACATAAACATTTTGAATGAGAATTCAATATCCTTGAGAACCACATGCAAGTTTATACATTCAAAATAAATTAATTTTGATAATATACAGTATCTGGGTAATAACATCATACATAAGGGAAGCAATCAAGACCAAAGGGTCTTGGGCCAGGTCAGGGATAGTGGCCGGTTACCTTGGGAGTGCTCCAGTCGCACAGTGCTTCGATGGCCTTGGAGCGGTTGGGGTTGGAGCGGCGCAGTTTGAGTGGAGCGATGCTCGTGCTCCTCTTCCTGAGGTCAGCCAACTTCTGCTCGCTACGCTGAACTGCCCTCTCCTCTGCCTGAGGGGGCAAGTGAACATTTTCAGATTATCCTACTACTGGAAGGAGATTGGTGGTTCAGATAACTTCCTGTAAGCACTGACCTGGAGCTGGAGTAAGATCTCAGGGTTGGTCTTGCCACTGAGGGCTTTGGGGTCCAGGGTGGAGCCAAGTTTGGTGAGAGACTCTGACAAAGTATCTGCATCAAGCTGATACTAAACACAAGCAAGGTAGAACAAATGTAAGTAGTAGTCTACACATGTTACGGAGACATACACACAACTGCGTTAAAAATCGATTCACTTATATCATCATATCTATATCACATCATTTTACAAGTTACATGAAAATAAAATATATAATATTGATTTATGATTTCGTATAACGTTGGCTCCCCATTCAATTGTTTGCATTTAAGACAGTCACAGAGTTTGTATGAGTATGAGTGTGCAAAGTTATTCCTGTCGTTTCAAATGACCTTTTTGTATTCCTCCACATTCTCCAGATGCACCTCTTGGCAGATGCACAGGTTGAGGAATTCCTGCCACTCGTTGCGCAGTTCATCCCTCTGGGCCTGTGACAAACATGCAGAATAACACTCTGTGAGCATTTACGCTGATGATCTCATTCTATCTGGTTTCAAAATGGAGGAGAGAACTAGCAGTAAAATCACTCAGTAGGACCTCCTTTATCAGTGACAGAGACACTGCTCACATATGGGGGAACAAGAATGCATCTAGTTCCCCACTTATGAGCATTCTCTCACAAAGTGGCGGAAGAAGCACTGAGTTTTTTATGTGAGACCAGAGCGTTTGTCACCTCCACTATGTTGCTGGCAGGGTGCTTCAGCTCGATGAGCCGGTCCCCATCGTCCTGCAGCCGATTCACCTCAGCTTCGTGGGAGAGCAAGCTGTTGTTCTTGAAGTTCTGGTGAGATACATAAAAACTCTCATGAACAGGCCTCTGTTTACAGATTTGTGTATTCTGGTTTAAACAGTTGCCAGTCTTAACTGCAGTCTGTTTTATAGAAAAAAAGCCACAATGATAATGAAATGTTTCTATATAGGCAAATTACATTGAAAGTGATCTTATATTATTATTATCTCCAAAAAATATTACAATTTGCATTGCATCTCTATATATCCATATTGAGACATAATGAACAATGCCACCAAGTGGTCAACCTTTACACATACTTTGATATCATATGATATGGTAAGATATATGGCAGCCAGTATATTTATATACTTGGCATAAACTGGATTTGAATGAAGAAAAGAAACCCTGTGAAGAAAAGTCCCTGTGTAGCTTCCTGACCTCATATTCCCTGCGGACGTCTGGTGGGTCCACCATGCGGTCACTCCAGTCCTGCTTGAGGATCTTATCCTGCTCCTCGCCCAGGAACTTCAGCTCCTTCTTGCATCCATGCATGTAGTCGTACAGGCTGCTTAGGTAATGGCGTCGCCATTTGGAGTTGTCCTTTGGAGACACAGGAGACCATTTTAATCTGCTCATTTTCCCACACATACTACCATGCTCCACCAGATAGGGACCTTTCTGTTACTGGCAAGTTTGACATTTCTAAGAAGCTCCTGGTCATGGTCAGTCTATTAGTAATGGCAGGAAATTTAGTTTCGACATAGTAATGAATCAGAACTTACCAGAAGATTGGTGTACTGCTTCTTGATATCATTGTATTCCTCCTGAAATGCAACACATAAGTGAGCTAGAGACCCAGTAATATGATCACATGGGGGTCCTGATGTACAATAACTACTTATAGGCTATTGATTTCTACAAAGTAGTAATTCAATAAGCAAACACAATGGAAAAGCAGCCCTTTACCTTGGAGCTGGTGGTCCCTGGGCTCATCTGAGAATTGTAGGCCTCGATTTCTTTATGCAGGATATTATGGGCTGCAATCTGTTTCTCCACTTCAGATAAGGTGTCTCCATACTTCTCCGTGTTAACCTGCCTCTGTCGGACACGACACACAGACAACCTTCACATTACTTTATTTTTAGCGAAGGTGGGTCAACCTAAAGGTTAGGTACTGTGCTTACAGGTAATTTAGAGTGAGCTGGGTAGGATTTCCATTTATTATAACCCAGCCCGGCATGGTCTCAGGTGTCAAATGTAGCCCTAGTTTTGGCTCAGTTAGAAACAATGAACAGCTCTTTGATGTACAGTAGGGAGATGTAGTCACACGTGTATGTGTCGGTGTTTACCTGTTTGTCATTGAGCACCTGGGCCCAGTTAATCCTGGGCACCAGCTCCACGTCATTTACAGGGTCGTACACGTCCTGATGAATGGCACAATCCTTCAGCCAGCGTTCATGCAAGCGAAGGACACTAAGGAATTAAAAGACAACATTAGTCAAAATTGTCAATCTTCAGCATTAGTCCTCAGTATTTAAAAAAAGAACATTCATGGAATTATGTCAGAACTTAAATAAATAAAGAAATAAATCTAACTAAGTGTTATTAATCTTATATTAAGATAAAAAAGTGTAAACTATACAACACACTAGTGTAAAGACACTTTCCTAGCTCTCTCTCTTAAGATAATTTTGACTTAATTTAGTAAGAATTTGACTTATTTTAAGGCATCTTATCAAGACAAATTTGCTTAATGTGCTAGCAGCCAAATGTGCTTGATTTCATGATGAGATGTCAAATGAGTCAAACTCTTATTAAATTAAGTCAAATGATTTTACTAAAAGGCGATAGGTAAGTCTCTTCATACTAAAAACAATACCAACTAGATTTTTTGATCTTAATATCAGATTATTATAAGATTAATAACACTGGGTTAGATAAATAGTTTTTGCAGTGTGTAATACAGTATTCAGTACATATGGAAAGTATTCACAGCACTTCACTTTTCCACATTTTGTTATGTTACAGCCTTATTCCAAAATGTATTAAATTCATTTTTTTCTTAAAATTCTACACATAATACCCCATAATGACAACTTAAAAAAAGTTTGAGAGTTTTGCAAATTTATTAAAAATAGAAAACGAAGAAATCACTTATACATAAGTATTCACAGCCTTTGCAATCAAGCTCAAAATTGAGCTTAGGTGCATTCTGTCTCCACTGATCATCCTTGAGATGTTTATACGGCTTAATTTGAGTCCACCTGTGGTCAATTTAGTTGATTGGACATTATTTGGAAAGGCACACACCTGTCTATATAAGGCCCCACAGTTAACAGTTCATGTTAGACCACAAAACAAGCATGAAGTCGAAGGAATTGTCTTTAGTCCTCCGAGACAGGATTGTCTTGAGGCACATAACTGGGGAAGTGTACAAAACCATTTCTGCTGCTTTAAATGTGCCAATGAGCGCAGTGGCCTCCATCATCCGTAAATGGAAGAACCAGCAGGACTCTTCCCAGAGCTAGCCGTCCCTCTAAACTGAGTGATCGGGGGCAGGGGTGTAGTGGTAAAACAACCTGAAACAACAACCTGAACTTCCAGCAACAAACAGAGGGAAACTAAACTTGATGTCAGAGTTCAGCTTGATAGACTACGAAACACTTGAAAAAACTGTACAGAATCTCAGCTCTTCCACATGTGTCTTAGACACTCTGCCTACAAATTTCTTCAAAACTGTTTTTCACCTCATAGCGGTGGATGTCCTTCAAATTGTAAATGTATCACTGCTGTCTGGCACTTTTCCTAAGTCACTGAAAACAGCTGTTGTAAAGCCACTTCTCAAGAAGAATAACCTGGATGCCTCCATGCTAAACAATTACAGGCCCATATCCAATCTACCTTTTATTGGCAAAATTATTGAAAAAGTAGTCTTTAATTAATTAACCACCTTCCAAACATCAAATGGGTATTTTGACTGATTTTTACTTTCAGTCTGGTTTTCGGGCAAATCACAGCACTGAAACAGCTCTCATTAAAGTTTCCAATGACATACGCCTTTAACACAGATTCAGGTAAAACATCAGTCCTAGTGCTACTGGACCTTAGTGCAGCATTTGACACTGTTGATCACAATATTTTACTACACAGACTAGAACACTGGGTTGGATTTACAGGCATAGTTATCAACTGGCTAAAATCATATCTACAAGAAAGGAGCTTCTTTGTTGCCATCGGAAACTGTACCTCAACACCAACGTCCTTGATGTGGTGTTCCCCTGGGGTCGATCTTGGGGCCACTATTATTCAACCTCTATATGTTCCCACTTGGACAAATCATTCAAAATAATTTGATTTCATATCATAGCTATGCAGATGACACACAAATTTACTTAGCTCTATCACCAAATGACTATGGTCCTCTTGAATCTATGTGTCAGTGTATAGAACAAATCAAGACCTGGATGTCTCAAAATTTTCTTTAGCTGAACAAAGAAAAAACTGAAGTAATTATATTTGGTAAAAAGGAGGAAAGACTTAGGGTTGCCACTCTCCTTGACACAAAAGGGTTGAAGGCAAAGGATACTGTTAAAAATCTTGGTGTATTAATTGACAGTGATCTAAATTTCAACAGTCACATGAAAGCGATAACTAAATCAGCTTTTTACCACCTCAAATATTGCCAAACTCAGAGGGCTGATGTCAAAACATGACTTAGAAAAACTCATTCATGCATTTATCTCCAGCAGGGTTGATTACTGCAATGGACTGTTCACAGGCCTTCCTAAAAAGACTATTAAACAGCTTCAGGTGATACAAAATGCAGCAGCTAGGATTCTAACAAATACTAAAAGAACTGACCACATTACTCCAATTCTTAAGTCCTTGCACTGGCTTCAAGTAAGTCACAGAATTGACTTTAAAGCACTATTGGTTGTTTATAAATCAGTAAATGGAGCAGGACCTAAATACTTGTCAGACATGCTTCAGCAGTACACACCTTCTCGTCCTCTCAGGTCCCAGGTGAAAAACCTGCTAGTAAAACCTACAGTTAGAACTAAACACGGTGAAGCAGCTTTTAGCTGCTATGCGGCTCAGCTGTGGAACCAACTTTTGGATGACATCAAAAAGGCCCCAACTGTAGCCAGTTTTAAATCTAGACTTAAAACCAAACTGTTCTCAGATGCTTTCTGCTAACTGTGCCGAGTTACAAATTCTGAATCTGCCTTGATAATTATTCTACCTTGTCTTTTATTACTTTTTTTACTACTTTTGCCTTTGTTTTTGCTTACTAATTATTCTTTATTTTTAAATGATTTTACCTTGTGTTTTATGTTTTCTTTTTATTATCATCTTTACCTTTTAACTATTCTTTGACTATATTGTCCTTCTATGTTTTTATTTGTTATTATTGTTTGGTTTTGTTTATGTAAAGCACATTGAATGACCTCTGTGTATGAAATGCGCTATATAAATAAACTTGACTTGACTTGAAATAAGAGGTGGGTAAACTATGAATTCTGTGATCCCGGTAAGGTGGACTGCGCCATGCGGTATCGGATTTAAAAAAAAAAAAACATGTTTGATGATGGTGGAGGTTATTGTCTAATGTTTATAATGATACCAGTGGTATTAAATGGTTCCTAGGGTGTTGATTAATGTACATATTATGAATGTGGATAATACAGTGTGATTTACTCTAAAATGAGGTGGATAAACTATTTCTGAAATTTCAGAGGTGGATAAACTGTGTGTTTAGCTTCCACTACATGCCTAATCGAGGGAGAAGGGCTTTAGTTAGGGAGGTGACCAATAACCCTATGGTCACTCTGACAGAGCCCCAGGGTTCCTCTGTGGAGAGAGGAGAACCTTCCAGAAGGACGACCATTGCTGCAGCACTCCACCAATCAGGCCTGTATGGTAGTGGCCAGACAGAAACCACTTCTTAGTATAAGGCACATGGCTCTCAGACCATGAGAAACAAAATGATCTGATCTGATGAGACAAAGATCGAACAAAGCATCATGCTGTGGGGATGTTTTTCAGTGGCAGGAACTGGGAGAGACACAGCCAAGATATCAAAGGAGTGGCTTCAAGACAACTATGTGAATGTCCTATAGTGGCCCAGCCAGAGTCCAGACTTGAATCCCATTGAACATCTCTAGAGGGATCTGAAAATGGCTGTGCACCGACGATCCCCATCCAACCTGATGGAGCTCGAGAGGTTCTGTAAAGAGGAGTGGGCGAAACTGGCCATAGGTGTGCCAAGCTTGTGGCTTCATGTGCCAAAAGACTTGAGGCTGTAATTGCTGCAACACCAAAGTATTGAGCAAAGGCTGTGAATACGTATGTACATTATTATTATTTTCATTCTAATTAATTTGCAAACATTAAAACAACTTTTTTCATGTTGTCATTATGGGGTATTGTGTGTAATTGTGAGGGAAAAAATGAATTGAATCCATTTTGGAATAAGGCTGTAACATAACGAAATGGGGAAAAAGTGAAGCGCTGTGAATACTTTCTGATGTACTGTATACTAAAGAAACATGATCCACTTACTCATTATCAATCTCGCGTGCCTGTGGGTGACCCAGCTTCTTAGCCCTGTCCACGTCCAGAAAGAGGTCTTTCAGGAGACCCTCGGCATCCCCTAAACAGTCAGACACTTCCTTCTGGTGCTTGAATGGCAGTTCTTTGTTTTTATTTTCATTATCCTGAGAGCGAGACAGTGAGAGAGAGTTATAGATCTGTTTTTGTACGTGTTGTTGTGCGTGTATGCTGATTTTATTTGGAATAAATAAATGTGTGTGTGTTTTGAATTTCAGTAACGGATATGCTTCACAGTGTGCAGCCCTTCACAGTGTGCAGCCCTTGATCCGTGTGTGTGAGAGAGAGTGTGTGTGTGTGTGTGTGTGCGTGTGCATGTGTGTGTACGTGTGCATGTGTATGGATGTGCATGTGCACACAGCCTTGTCTCTCACCAGGAGCATGAGATCCTCTGCGCGCAGCACGTCTTTCTCCACCTGGTCAGCGTTCTTTTGCATACGCGCTACCAGCAAGGCCAAGTTGGAGACCTGCTGCCTGTGAGGGAGGAAGAGGTCAGAGGTTAGCACTAACACTCCAAAGCAGCCAGGTCAGGGTTCAACAACAAGTACACAAGAATCACTAAAGTACTATTTGCTAAAGGATCACCTGTAGCAGCGAGTGTTATGTGAGCTCTTGTTCTTTGAGTACACAGAACAAGAATGTCAACACCGCCACCAGACCTATGCTATGAGTCCGTCCATGAGGAAGGACCTAGGTGTGAACTGGAGGCAAAATATAGGCATAGCCTTGGAAGGTGTAAATATTATGAAACAGAGGGCCAGATGTACTAACGCTTTTGCGCCGATTTCAGGCGTATTTGTTTCGCAATGTGCGTGTAAAATCATTGCGAGGTATGTACAAACAGGCTGCAATGATGTAAAATTGCGATTGTCATGTCATGCATATGCATTCATGGGAGGATCCAGGGGAAAGTGGGAGTTTAGCGTAAAAAGATGGGAGGGGAAGAGTAAAGAGCGCCTAGTTATGTATTCCGCGGTATGTACAAAGACTGCTCCTGAAAGCGCACGTCTATTCTGCGCCTAAATACTTCCGCCTTGTAAAAGCAGGTGTTAATCCACATTGCAGTTCAATGCGTCAATAAGAGAACCTTTCAAAGACAACAGAATCGCTATTTAGAACACCAGTTTTTGTGGTGAAAGTATTTGTACTACCAAAAGCAACCTTAACTTTCGTTGGCCTTTCGCATGTCTTACTTTCACTTTCACGTCATTCACTTAAACTTTCCTACTTGCTAGATTTGACCAATCTTCCATAGCCTACGTGCACAAGTAGTTTGAGTAGAACTACTGATCTTCATTATCTCCCTGCTTGTTGACATCTCATCATGTATGGTATTATTTCATGATCGCTAAACGTTTGATTCTTTTTAATGTTGTCATCAGTTAACTTCATTCAACTGCGCTTGTAGGCGCTGCCATTCAGTTGTGGACGTTCGTAAATTGCGTTTATGGGCGGAGAAGGGCAGAGAAAGGCGCAGTTTACACTAAGGATTGAACGATTGATAAATACGACGGAAACTTGGGTCTGACAGCGCTCGCAATCTGCGGTGTGTCCATGGCGCTGATAACGCTATACGTTCGCAAATGTACGTACATCTGGCCCAGAGTGTGAAATGATCGTATGTAATAGAAAGTGGTTATTTTGTGTGTCAGATGGTAAAGAACACAGTCTCTAGATCTGTTTTTAGTGTTCTTGCAATATGCTTACATATTTTGCAACTGATTAATTAATGAACACATACTCATTACATGATAATAAACCCTTACTGATATAAACTGAGCAAGTGAACACATGTATGACGTATATACTACCTCCTACTCTATCTACTAGTAGTCTTCATTTACTGATTTACTTATTCACTGGACTTCACATACCATTTTTCAGATACCATGAAACTTTAAAAATGGTCAAAGAACGTTTTGTTTGAAGATTTAAGGACCACATTTAGACTATGGAGGGGTTAGATATTCATCAGGTCCCTGATAGGTGGGACCTTGGACATGACGAGATTGACTCCATCCTCCCTCTACAACATTCCCTACATGCTTTATGGTCCACAAAACCACATGCCTGCCATTCCCCATCCTCAGACTGTGCATTGTTCTCTCTCTCTCTCTCTCTCTCTCTCTCTCTCTCTCTTTCTCTCTCACACACACACACACTTCTTCATTTTTGTGAACCGGTGTTGAAATCTTGTTGCTCATTTGAAAATTATGCATATCTGCTCTCCTCCCTGCCTCAACAAACACTAAAAGGAATTTGTGCTGATATGATATGCGTCTCTCTCTCTATCACACACAGACACAGAAACACACACACACATACACACACACACATATACACACGCTGAACCTCAGTGGAAGAGATCTACATGGGTTTTTATTATCTTTAATACACCTACATAGACAGGACACTTTGTACTTCCAGACAAAGATGTTGTCTTAAAGGGACACCAGGCAAGCCTGATGCTTTTTCTCTACGAAACTCCCCCTCGCTCGTTCTGAAGTTTATTTCCTTTTCTTTGCATCTTCCGTCCAGGGTTTTAGCTGCTTCTTCGCTGGCTCTGCCGTTATACACACGTTTGCAACAATCGCTAGCAGTTTCGTTAGCCTGCCTCTGTGCTGTATGCAGGATGTAAACTGATCCTGCTTCGGTCGGCGGGTATGATACACTGAACTTGCAAGCGGGATATTCTTCCTACAGGCAGTAGGGGCGGGCGAGAGAGTCTTCATTCGCCCTGTAATGAGTCATTTAACCATATACCGACTTACAAAGATGAGTAATTAACACGAAAACGTTGCCTAGTGTCCCTTTAAATCATACCATCACAGATAATCTACAATCCTTATCTCTCTGACACTGTTGATGCAATACTCATTCTTCTCTATAGCTACCTGAGTAGGCTACACCAAATCCCTACTTAGAACATTGTTGTAATATATGTATTCTATTACATAGAGAGTTAATGTAATAGTTGTCTACTTTTGGAGTAAAATAGCTTTATCTGTAAAAGTCGAATTCAGGAATGTCAGTATGGAGTACAATTGCTTTCTGTCTGGTCAGATACTGCATGCTGTTAAAGAATGTCAAGTTATCCTGATTTAACTGCATTCTGTAAGTCAAGTTATCTTGATTTAACTGTGTTTTTGTGTCATTCGAAACTGTTGGAAGTTTTCATACCAAAGTCTATTGCCAGATATCTTTGCCAAAGATGTGGGTACACACCCAAATTTGATAGGATGGGTGAAGTTATATCCTGTTAATGACCACAATTGTTGATGAAGGGCTGTTTACACACATTACAATTCAGACCTTGCAAAGAAATGCTTCATTGCCAATAGCCCATGAACAGTTTAGTGTACAATACCTCACAGAAACACAACATCAGTGAACAAAGCCTGACCAGCACATGTAAAGTATTAGGGCAAGTCCAGACCTATCAATGACCCTTCAAATGACCCATCAAACGAATCTTAAATGAATCCCTTTTTACATTGAAGATGATTCTTCTACGCACTAAAAAGCCGCTGGAGGAGATCCAGTTATGTAAAAAGAACAGGTTTGTTGTATAATAAAAGACAAGGCCCTCCACCTCCACGGGCCACCTCAGCAGAACACTGTGCTGATCTCAATGCAAGATCAGCTGTTCCCTCTACGGGCATGCTGTGATCTTACAACGAGCAGCAGTTGACTTTGCTGGCCTCATTTAAATCTGTCATCATATCACTTCGTACTCTGCCTTTTAGCCCTAGGCTGTTGTTCGTCTTTTAAAGATTACTCTGATAACACGCTAGCTAAACTATGCCTGACAAAGCTGTGCCATTGGAATCCAAAACCTCGTGCTTTGCATACATTTTTGGATTGAAATGTGATGTTGAGATGAAACCTGAGGTCCACACCCAGGCTGTGATGACATGATAAGACTCCCAATCTTGATTGTTTCCTCTAGGCCACTTACAACCCTTGTTGCTGGGCAAAAGTCGTTCTGCCCAATGCTACACCTCTTCGTCTGTTTCCGAACCCATTCTGCCTAATTAATGCTACACCTCTTACAACTGAATAATTCCTCTACCTCCACCTGCTCCTGTATTTCTGGCTTCACCTGATGGCTCACACCCTGGATTAAGGCGTACATAAGTCAACTCTGTCGGACCAAGGGTAAAAAAACAGCAGTCACGTCAGTCAAACGCCAGCATGGGCGTTGTCACATGATGTAGAAATGATCCCATGTTTTTTGGACATCTCAATTTTAAATAAACCTTCGCTTGAGGCTGATATCACATCAAATTCATTACTTAGGTGTACTCTTATAGGCCAAGAGAAAGGAAGATGTTGTGCACCACCTTTATGACAATAAACTCAGATAAAGAATTCCATTACACCAATGATTCTTCTAAGCTGATTTTTGAGGTATCAACTGAGAACCAGAGTCCCTAAAAGCCAGAGCCAGAATCTGAACATTAGAACATTAAACCTTCAATGTCAAAGGTAAAATACACACCCAGATGATGGTTGTCAGGGCATACGCATACAGTTCACTTTCAGCTCAAACTCATGAAGCTTATTTTTAGCGTACATATTTGGAGACACAAGCATACTTGTGTGCTTTCCTTTGAAGAAGACACAAAGCTGCTCAGTGGGCTTATTGTTCACAATAAACAAAACAAACGGCCAGGGTCACAAGTAATCCTCACATCTGCTTAGCCTCAAACCATGTACCCATAACTAATATTTTAGCAAAGCCAGCCCAGTACATACCCAAATACAAACAATGTTAAGGTAGGCCCAGGTAAAATATTGACAGAATACTTTCCGTCATGGTTATATAACCAAAGGTATGACTATTTGAGAATATCAAGTCCACTGAGTAGAAAAGCAGTCACTTGTAAGTAAGACCATTTGACACAGATTTCAGCCCAGGAGGGTTGTGGTTTTGATCAAATTCATGGGGCCAATCCTACCCAGTCACTGAGACCCCTTCCTGAGACATCTCAGAGTCAGTCCTGAGCATAACAGCTCCAAACGAAACAGAAAAACATTAGTCAAGTGGAACAACAAACAGACCTCAGGTAAGCTTACTGAGGCCGGTGGAAAGTCAACACCACTTACTTGCTGGAGTTGGAGCTTTTCAAACTGTCGCCCTTAGAGCCTTTGACCGTGTCCTTCTTCTTAAACATCCTGGATGTCTGTGGGAGTCAGGAGCCTCCTGCTCAGAGCTGAGTTGGGTTGAGTTGGGTTAAGTTGAGTCGTGTTGTGCTGTGGTGGGTATATGGGTGCTCCGCTGTATTCCGACACCGTGCCTGTGGGGCTGTGGGCAGTCTTGTGTCTGTCTGGTTCTGCTGTCGCGCACCCACACCTTCTCTCTCTCTTGTCCCCCCTTTCTGGTGAACGTCAGAGCCGTCCTCGAACGTAGAACTGGTTTGTCACAAGTCTCCGCCCTGGGTGGCAGGTGTGGGTCACCACCCAGACTCTTCTATCTTGTTCCTCAGGACCAGCCAGACCTGTTCCCAGGGCTCTCATTCTTCCCTGTCTTCATACACAAAACACACGCACACGCACACACACACACACACACACACACAGAAGTCTTCCCTTCCCCGTCCCCTCCTCTGTTTCTGTTGTTCATCCAGCAGGAATGTTCATCTCTTCCTCTACTCCCATTTCTAACAATGGTTGCCTAGGAGACCAATACCAATGCATACTGATATAATAATAATAATAATAATAATAATAATAATAATGAAATGATTTATATAGCATTTTATAGCAGGGCACACAGCGTGCTATACAGACAAACATACAAAACAAACAGTAATAATACTAAAATAAATTAATAATAAATAAAAGGGTAAACTATACATTAAAAAAGACAAAATACATTGGTGGAATCACTTATTAGCAAAGACAATTGTATACAAATGTCATAAGACCAGATTTAAAAATGAATAAATCATTATATAGTAAGGTGCCAGTCCATGACGTCTTATAGGCTATAGGATTTTAAAGGCTAAAACTCATGGGTGAATAAAGTCATCACTAAAGGACAGAAAGGTTGGTTTGTCATTTGAAGTGCAAAAAGGCCAATTTAGTAGGCCTTATAGAAGCATCATAGGAAGCCTCACCACTTAAATGTAAAGTCAGCATCTGCTGTGAACACACTTGAGTGAGTCTGTGGGTGTCGGAGGATGACAACACTGTGAAAGTAGGAGAGGTGAGAAGAGCTTAGTCTTAGCTCTTCAAACGGAAGTGTAATTGGTCATTTAGCTGAGAAGAATGAGTCCCAGCTGGACCTCCATGATCTCACTTAATCCACCTGCCCCAGGCAGAGGTGTCTCCCAACAGGTAATTCAACCCTCAACTAAGTGATCTTACTTCAGAATGACAGAACATGTTGCAACACAATTCATGCCTGTGATCAGCATACACTGAGACATTAAAACAGACACAGTCAGAAGGCTGGAACTCGCAGGAGAGGAGGCGGATGGGAATGGAATGAAGCCGGGCCACTCTCCGCACAGGCTGCTGGGCTGGGGTAGAACGGCCACATTTCTGGAGGATTCCATCATAGAGGTTGGGTGCATCCGGAAACACACCGCCATTCCTGACTAATTGAGCGTACGGACGACCTTGTCACCTCTAACCGTGTTTAGTGTTCACACGGGCGTAGATTTGCGTGGGGGCCGAAGGACGTGTCCACACTAATGTCAAATTACGACTGAAATGTCCCCACCAATATTCAGGTTGAAATGGGGGGGGGAGTTAAATCCTTTCTCACTTCAGTGCTACGGATCATCTCGTACAGATCGTGTAATGTGCAGTAGCCTATAAGGGTAAATCGCGCTGATTTGAAGTTACCTATAATAACTACTTGAATGCCCTCATAGACAAACGCTACCAGAAAGCTGCGCTCCTCAGACGAACGACGTCTAGCTCAACCACCGGTACGCTCAGGCCAATCCAAACTTCTCATCTGTTTTTCCTCGTTGGTGTAACACACTACCAGTTCCTACAAAGGCAGGGACATCCCTCTCCATTTTCAAAAAACTCCTGAAGACCCAGCTTTTTAGAGAACATCTCCTCTCATAGCACCACTTACAAGTCTTGCTGATCCTAGCACTCACCAGCCGTCTTGAACTGACACGCAACTGTTAAAAACAGCACTCACTGATGCACTTATTCTTACTGTACTCTACCGTTTTTTTAATTGTCCTAAAATAGTTGAGAATTGCTTTAAAACTTAAACTGTTTACCATGTTGTTAGTCGCTTTGGCTAAAAATGCGTCAGCCAAATGTAATGTAATGTAATGAAGGCTAATGTTGCGCAGGAGACTGCGGCTCACTGGTATATGAAGTGCGTCCAAATTTACCCATTCTTCTCTGTTGAACTCCTCGAGAAGTAGGCTACTCATCACACATGTGTCACATGAAAGAGCCTTTTCTCAGATTTTAAACGGTGCTAGCTAGCCACTATTTGCTGTGATAAACAGTTCGCGAGAAAAATAACTTCAAGAGATTGAATAGGCCTAATTATTCTCTGCGCCCATCTCCACATCCATTCGTCTCGGTGGAATACACACTCTTCACGCAACACATGACAAACCATATATCAGAATAAACAGCAGACCTTACCTAACACAAAGGTGTAATGCATTCCCGTGTATAGTTAGCTGTTCCAGAGTAATCCGGTTTTGAAATAAATTGTAGCAAAAATCAACATGGTCTTTCGCCTTTAAGCATACCGTGGTAAAGTTGGTTTTATATTGGACGTTGGATATTCGACACATTCGAAAAATCTATTTAGCACTGACTATGAGGGTCGAGTTTGTGTCAAACCAACTTTAATGTGTTTGAACAAGGCCTGCCTATATTACACAAAGCTTCTTTTGTCCAAAACCCATGTTTTGATTTTTATGATTTTTTTTTATGCTGATAAAAAGATTTCAATCTATTATGCGGCTTCACCTTTTGACTTACCCATACTAAAACACATCTCCTGAACTTGGCTTATTGCCCTTTCTAGTACACAAAGCTCCTTTTTCCCTAAAACCTACTCTTTCATTTTATACAATTTTTAATGTTAAATGTTTCAAATCTATTATGCGGCTTGCCCTTTTGACCTACCCATGTCAAAACTCATCTGGTGAACTCGGATTACTGCTCTATATAGTACATATAGTACTTATAGTACATATAGTATATAGTACTTTTTCCCAAAAACCCATTCTTGGATTTTTATAAATATTTTGAATGTAAAAAAAAATGCTTTAAATGCTTTAAATCTATTATGCGGCTTGACTTTTTCACCTACCCATGTCAAAACACATCTGTTGCACTCAGCTAACTGCCCTTCATTTCACAAAGCTTCTTTTTTCTAAAAACTCACTCTTTGATTTTATATTAATATTTTACTATTCAAAAATGCTATAAATCTATTATGCGGCTTGACCTTTTGACCTACCCAAGTCAAAACGCATCTATTGCACTCAGGTACCTGCCCTACATAGTACACAAAGCTTATTTTTTTTCAAAATATCATTCTTTGATTTTATATACATTTTATACTATTCAAAAATGCTATAAATCTATTATGCGACTTCCACTTTCGACCTACCCATGTTAAAATGCATCTGTTACACTCAGCTAACTGCCCTTCATAGTACACAAAGCTTCTTTTTTCCAAAAACTCACTCTTTGATTTTATATGAATATTTTACTATTCAAAAATGCTATAAATCTATTATGCAGCTTGACCTTTTGACATACCCATGTCAAAACACATCTATTGCACTCAGGTAACTGCCCTACATATTACACAAAGCTTTTTTTTTTTTTTTTTTTTTAAACTCATTCTTTGATTTTATATACATTTTTTACTCTTCAAAACTTCTATAAATCTACTATGCGGCTTGACCTTTTGACCTACCCACGTCAAAACACATCTGTTGTACTCAGCTAACTGCCCTTCATAATACACAAAGCTTCTTTTTTCCAAAAACTCCCTCTTTGATTTTATATCATTTTTTTTACTGTAAAAAATGCTATACATTTATTATGTGCATTCCCCTTTTGACCCACCCATCTCAAAACACATCTGCTGCACTCAGGTAACTGCCCTTCATAGTGCACAAAGCATCTTTTTTCCAAAAACTCACTCTTTGATTTTACATAAATTTTTAATTATTAAAAATGCTATAAATCTATTATGCGACTTCCCCTTTCGACCGACTCATGTCAAAAAACATCTGCTGCACTCAGCTAACTGCCCTTCATAGTTTTTTGGAAAAAAATAAGCTTTGTGTACTGTGTAGGGCAGTTACATGAGTGCAATAGATGTGTTTTGACATGGGTCGGTCAAAGGTTAAATGGGTAGGATAATACATTTATAGCGTTTTTTGACAGTAAAAAATGTATATAAAATCAAAGAGGGAGTTTTTGGAAAAAAGAAGCTTTGTGTACTATGAAGGGCAGTTAGCTGAGTGTAACAGATGTGGAAGTCGCATAATAGATTTATAGCATTTTTGAATATTAATATTATATTATTTATAAAATCAAAGAATGGGTTTTGGGGAAAAAGAAGCTTTGTGTACTATATAGAGCAGTAATCCAAGTTCACCAGATGTGTTTTGACATGGGTAGGTCAAAAAGGCAAGCCGCATAATAGATTTGAAACATTTAACATTAAAAATTGTATAAAATCAAAGAGCAGGTTTTAGGGAAAAAGAAGCTTTGTGTCCTAGAAAGTTCAGGAGATGTGTTTTAGTATGGGTAAGTCAAAAGGTGAAGCCGCACAATAGATTGAAATCTTTTATCAGCATAAAAAAAATCATAAAATGAATTTTGTCCAAAACATGGGTTTTTGGACAAAAGAAGCTTTGTGTAATATAGGCAGACCTTGTTTAAACACATTAAAGTTGGTTTGACACAAACTCGACCATCGTAGTCAGTGCTAAATAGATTTTCCGAATGTGTCGAATATCCAACGTCCAATATAAAACCAACTTTACCACGGTTTTAAACATTTCTTAAAACTGAGCTGTGCTTACATCGCCTAGATATCTGTAAATATTAGAATCAGAGATACAGGCAGCTCACGGTTAAGAGCCACTGTCAATGTAGCCTTCATGATTTCTTTTCACAAAATGCTAAGCATGCATGTATTTAAGTTTCTTAAAACTGAGCTGTGCTTAAATGGGTCAATGCATGATTTCATAACAGACCAAATAGAAAATAAATGTTAAATGTTAAATATAGCCTACATATCTGTACATATTAAAATCACATTATGTAGGCTACACAATATAGTTAGATCAAGTTGGAAAGTAGCACATTTTAATCATGGATAGTTGGACAGTAGCACATTTTAATCATTTTATATATCTATAGTGGCTGGTGAAAGAGTTGAGTGGCTTTTTTTCCTGCACTTGGGGAAATCTCAGCCTCTCACACTGTTTTAGAGTATGATGTGCAAATGTCATTATATAATATACAATCTATAATCTTCGGTGAAGATGTGAAAATATTACTAAAGTCACTACAATATTACAAATTAAACTGAACCTGTGCCCTTTCATCACATCAATGATTCCAAGAAGACAAATCATTAGTCAGGAATAGATAAATAATCAGTAGATAATCATCCTTCTGAAGTGTGTGTTTATTTACGTATGGGGATCTCCAAGTGTGTAAGGATGCCAGTGAAGGATGTGGGTGTGCGTAGTTTCACATACCTCTCATCAGAGATACTCTTCATTGCCCATGCCATCGTGATCACCTGATTCATCCAGACCCAAGATATAGCTTAGCGCAGTGTGCTCTCCAACCCTGACCACAAGTTTTTCAGGATTCAGAGACCTCATTCCTAAAGAGTCACTCATGAAATCTGCAGTTGTATGTGATTTTATGGGGCATCTCTAGCCTTTTACACACAGGACAGAGGAGATGACAAGAGGTGGGGAAGAGGGGCTGAGGTAAAAAAGACTCGAGCCTGGGCCCTATGGTGCACTAGGCCTGTGAGATGATGTTCTTTGACAACCCTCACTCTAAAGGTCCCATACTTGTATGATTTGATATCATAGTAGTGCTCTACTTAGAACTGTGCTCTTTGATGAGTACATTTGATATTAAGGTCTGTTCTAAGGAGGGTAGCCATTTCCTGCCTATTAACCAAGGTTTATATATTGGTTTTGCTAAATTTCTTTAGCTCCGAGGTTATTAATACAAGGGACGGGCTATATGCATGGGAATGCATTGCTTTTCCTCATTCTTCTTTGTGATTAAAGCACAATCTGATGATGCTTTATTGGCCACTGTGGTTAATACACGGGTTCAGTCAATAATATGTTTTTTATTTTTTTTTATTTTAAGCGCCATCATGCGTCTAATACACAGTAAATTACTGTACTCATTCAATCGTAGAAAAATTCTTCATAAATGTAACACAGATCAATATCTACACACGCACGCACACACACAAATATCCCATTCAATCATAGAAATTTACACACACACACGTGTACTTCATGCATGCAACATTGTATATGCATATTCTGACCTCACACAACCACAACCAACATTCCATTTAATCATGACATACACCTACACAACTTTACAAACATTCCATTGGGCTGGGATGCACTTCCCCCTGTCTTTTGACATTCCGTGTTGACAAGGCCATCTGTGGTGGCCAAGATAGTCATCAACAAAGGAATTCTGGAAGGAAAGCTACCCGAGTCTACACCCATGTATTGTCAGATGACAAACATTCAATCTCTCTCTCTCTCTCTCTCTCTCTCTCTCTCACACACACTCCTTAAAGTCAAAGCACGTCTGATTCAGCAAGGTAAAGATGCACGCCCAAATGCCTATTCGCACACAAATATGCACACACAGGCCAACACACAGATTTTCCCAAAAATACGTTTTGGACCACAGTGGCCAAGACTGTCAACAGGAAGGCACTCCACAAAGCCTAAGAGGCATGCATACTTTAGTTCTGCATTGATGAGGACACACAGCGGTTCCCTGGTTCCCTAAAAACATTTTTATATTATCTACTTTAAATGACTTTTTCTGCTGTTAGTGAAGGTGTGTGTTGTACGTTACCGTTCTTTATTTACAGTAGTCGACTTACTTCATGACCATAATGGTCACTCTCTCAGCGCTGGACAATATGTCCCTGAGCAACTCCGAAGACAGGACAATGACACAGACACCAAAGAGTTAAGTGTGGTGCACATAGCTGTTCTTTAATTTCATAAGAGGCCGTAGCGACCTAAATGACAATTATCTCTGCTATACATTGGTCTTCATTTCTTTACACCCACGTGTTACTGGATTAACAAAAAAGGTTCAGCAACTCTACCCGCATCCATTCCCCATCTGGTGACCACCACAGTCTGACCAAAAGACATCTTCACGTTGTCCTTAAAAGAAAAGTTAAAATTGCAAATAAAAAGGAAAGGTTAGTCGGGGTACAACAAGCCCAAAAGCGACTATCTGTCGAAGCAAAGGTCAGTTGTGGGTTTGAGGAGAAATTAAATGCTGCAGGGAGCCTGCCGTGTAACTTTCCCTGATACAATCCCAACTGACCCCTACAAACAAACAAAAAAAAAAAAGCACTTTGGTTCATGTGAAGAGATCGTATGGGGTGCGATCTGCTATATCCTACGCGCTCAACTAAAAAATCCTCTCCGAAAACGGTTTGACACGCATCGGGCCACACCTACAGTCCTACACTGACAAAAAACAAAAAGCTCAAAGATGGTGAGATTCCAAAAAAAGAAGGAAGAAAGAAAGTTCTCCTTTGCATTCTTCGGTTGTTCTTCTTGAATGATGGTTGAACATTGACAGAAGTTGTTGATTCTCTCCGTAACAACGACAACAGTGTGGCATGTCTGTCACTGGACTGTCACTATTGCTATCGTTGGCGTATCGTCAGAGGTGACGATCGGCTAAGTGATGGCTCTCTAGCTCGACTAGACTGCTTACAATGCAGGAGTTACAGAAGAAGGAAGACATGCAGGACACAGACAGATGGTGAAGAGACTCCGTGAGGCGTGTGGAAGTCTATTCCAGTTGATGGCGATGCTAGTTCTACTGTCCGTAAAAGCACTGTGTGAAATTCATGGCTTCGTCGCGTAAATCACCCTGTGTCCTTTAAATGTGTTCATATGAGTGGTGAAATGCTTGAGAGACTGATCCTGCATGGAGATTCTCCACTTTCTTTCAATTGACAGTAACTGGCGGTCAGTGTTGGTTGTTGTACACGGACATCAAGATTGGGTAACATGAAGGCGCTTCATAAGACTGAAAAATAAATGGAACTCAATCAAACAAGATAAATTGGGGAGAACCAGAGAGAGAAAAAGAACGAAATGGAGAGAGAAGCAATAGGGAACATTTATATGCATCTGTGTGTGTGTGTGTGTGTGTGTGAGTACACGTTGTGTTGTGAGGGAGGTGTCTGGGTGTGCTGCATGAGCAAAAGGAACACCAGGCACGGAAGTCTCTAGAATCTGAGATGTACGTGGCGGAACTCAGCCGGAAACTCAGAGACTGGAGGAAGCCGGTGCTCGACCACCAGAGGCCTGCGCCGCAAACTTAGCTGCCGAAGCCAAAGATGCCCTTGATGTATCCGGTCAGGCCGCCCTTGCCCTTCTGCTCCACCTTGTCGTCCAGAGGAGGGAAGGCCACATGGTTGAGCGCCAGGTCGAAGAAGAGGGGCTTGCAGGGGATTGGCTGGAAGTCGGGGGGAAACTCCACCAGATTGGGCTGCTTGCCGACGAGGGTGGGATCCAGGCGGAAGGCTTCCAATCGGTCGGAGAGGGGCTGCAGGGGGGAGGGAGAATGAACAGGATCGTGAGTGAAAACAGAATGATGTATTATAATACAGGGTTGCCACGTCAAATGTATAATTCCATGACTTTTCAATGAAAAAAAAAAAAAAGAATTTCCATGGCTTACTATATAATGAATAGTACAATAGACCGACCAATGATTTCACCCGCATAGCGGTCAAGAATCTTTTTTAGAGCGGGAGATGAATAAATAGCTGTAAAGCTGATAACACGATATACACCAATTCTGTGTGGAAATAAATTTGTATTAATGTATTTTGGCAAGTACATTTTAGACTGCTACAACAGAATTCCTTGATATTCCATGACTTTGCTCCAAAAATGATAAAATTCCTATGTCTGGAATAGACTTTCTAAAATTCCATGATTTTCCAGAAATTCCATGACCCATGGGAACCCTGTATATAAATATTATGCCATGGGGAAATTATACTGTATCTACCCACTGGGACATCATCAAGCACTTGCAGTAAACTCAGTAAACAGTAAACTACTTTACACTGTATGAGAGTTTATTTAGTGCATTTTGTTGCTTTGATGTATAAATGTACGCTGGTTATTAAATAATCCCGCTTTGCTTCCCTCTCGTTCTTACCTTGTTGTCTTTCACATGAGGCAGAGTGGGTGTTTCCGCTACATCTTCTTTGTCTAAAATACAAACAAGCCCACAGACGCACTTTGTGAGTCATGTCACGCAGAACACCACGCATAGTCACTTGCATGGGAGATCTGAATGTCACAGTGGAGACTGTTATTTAACACATAAACATGAGGTCATGTCCGTCACTAGGAAACTGAATAACAAAATGGCTGACGACGTATTTAACCCACCCAAGATGGCCGCCGCCTGGAGGGAGTATTTTTCAGCGTTAACCTCAGCAATAAGTTCTTGGACATCCGGGAGGTCCTGTGAGAGTCCAAAAGAGAAAGAGAGAGATCACATATAACAGACACACCAGCACCGTATGACAGAAACGTACACATTTTTTTCCTTCATAAGACCTCCATCTCACGGTTGTTAGGACAGCTCTACCTTGAGGCTGTTGTTCAGGTTCTTGGCCTGGGACTGGACCTCTCTGGCGTATTTCAGAACTCGCTCGTACAGAACCAGGGCCTCGCTCCACTTCTTCACCAGCACGTAGGACTGGGCTATGAAGAAACACCTGGAAACACAAGGACAACAGCGGGGGCATGAGGCACCAACGACCATCAGGACAGGAGGTCTGTGGAGACCTGGACCAAGCAGACAGCCTCCCATTGGCCATGATGCACACTTACCTGTAGGCCTTGTACACCAGGGTCTTCAGGGCCACCTCCTTCTGGAAAGTGTGGCCCTCCTCCATTCCCTGAAGGGCAGACAGTTCTGCCAGACTCTAGACAGGGAGAGTGACCGTCCATTAGCACACAAACCTCAACTCACCTCCTGTATTACGCTCCCTTTTGTGTAGCCACTAACCACCAGCACGGTTGAAGAGTTCACCTCTGTGTGGCTGGGACAAACAAACAAAAAAACTAACATGCCCTGATGAACTGCTGGCAGGACATGAAGAACCATGTTGTCAAGCGTAACACGAATGCCAATTGGGAGAGTAGGCTGGTTGGATCAGAGTCAAGGAAAAAGTCACAACTCCAAACTGATCAAACATGCTGTGAGAACGCCAATGCTTGTACAGTTTATCGGACTACTGCACTGACCTGACCTAAAGTTCACAGGCTACAAGGGGAAAAGTGACCAAAGCTGTGGAAAAAAAAAAAAAAAAAAAAAAAAAAATAATCACACCACCATTTGCTGCAGCAAACAGTGCCATACATGTGCTGTTGCCAAGCCATTCAGCCAGCAACAAATTATATCCTTTTTAAACAGTAGCCTACAACGATTCAAATGGGTTTTATGCCAATCATTACATATCATTCTACTGAAATGCATACTAAGGAAACATCCAAAAACACAGTCACAAATTCATTGCATGTTGTATACAAAACAATACAAATTGTTAGACACCAAAAAAAAGAAACCGTCCCAAATGAACATGAGAACAAAAGTTGAAATGCTTAATCAGCTTGGTTGGGGATTAACTTGCTGTGAACCACTCATCCTCGCTCAGGGCCCATATTTACGGCTGACCATCTGAGACTGCATCAGCAGTGTCGTGGGCCGCTTGGGTCAGATCAGAACTCATCCAACACTGAGGAGCACGTTGGTGAGCTTTGTCCCGTTTGAGGCCTGACTGGAAAAAACCATGCTGAAGTGTTCACGTAGAGCTAATGTTACAGCGTGTACTTACTCACGCACTCTAGCCTCAAGGCTGCGGTCAAAAGACAATCATTATAATAACAGACTACATAGTATTTAATAGAATAATCATAAACATATGCAGTGCATTGAAATAGGTCAGTTTGGAAAGCTAGGCCTACACAAGTTGTGTGGCATTGTGCCAACTAATGACTACTACTACACAACCACACCTACACAACTAAGTGAAAGACTCAAGGTGAAGTGTGGTGAGACTAAGGTATGAGCTACACCAGGCGCGTAACTGAAGCGTTCCGTTCGCAACGCGTAAAATCCATTTTAAAAGATTGGTCTATTTTTTTCGAACGTACGCTCCGCTATCACGTCTGGTGTAGCTATTTCCATTGATTACAGTGTTTCCCTCAATAATTTAATTCTATTTGTGGTGGTAGGATTGCAGAATTAACTTGAATGCAAAAGTTTTTAACAAATTAATGCGGGGGTATGATGTTAACCAGATTTAAGCACAATTTAGCCAGTCATCTTCTATGCCTTCCAGGATTGTTAATGTTTTCTTTAAACGTGCATGTAGATTCGTTGAGAGACAGACACAAGGAGAGGCTGCGCAAAGGTGCACATAGCTTTACAATGACGAATGATGAATTGAAATAGTACAACATGGAAAATCATTGTGTGGTGGTCAATGTTGATATTGTGGTGGGCCGCCACAAATAAGTCAATGTATGGGAAACACTGGATTATAGTGGCAGCTAATTGTTGCAGCAGACACTCCGCGAACGGAACGCTTCAGTTACGCACCTGGTGTAGCTCATACCTAATAACTACAACTGCTACCAAATCTGCATGAAACATTCCTTTAATACTACCAACAGAGCAGCCCAATTCCATTCCCAGGTCATGGCTTGGGGACTTGGTGAGGCGTGATGTGGTTTGGTGAGTGGGGTACCTGCAGGATGATGTCGTAGAGGCGGATGAGGTCCTGGGGTCGCGGCCCCCTCTTGTTCTCGTCCGTCTGCGGCTCCTTGAGCTTGGCCTGCAGCGTGTGGGCCATGCTCTCGTTACGCTTCACCACCGTCCACAGCTTGATGTAGGTCAGGTAGCTGAGGTGGACAGGGGCAAATAAATACGCAAAGGGTTAAGAGTGTGGACAGGGGCAAAAGAACACTCATATGGGTAAGACAGGAGGCTGAGGTGGACAGGGGCAAAAGAACACTCATAGGGGTAAGACAAGAGGTAGAGGTGGACAGGGGCAAAAGAACACTCATAGGGGTAAGACAAGAGGTAGAGGTGGACAGGGGCAAAAGAACACTCATAGGGGTAAGACAAGAGGTAGAGGTGGACAGGGGCAAAAGAACACTCATAAGGGTAAGAAAAGAGGCAGAGGTGGACAGGGGCAAAAGAACACTCATAGGGGTAAGACGGCCGGCTGAGGTGGACAGGGGCAAAAGGACGCTCAAGGTAAGAGCGGTGCTTAAGGTAAGGTGGCTGAGGGCAAGCTCTTGAGGGGAGGCATTACATCAGTAGATACATATATAAGCACCAACAAGGGCAGGGGCATAACACACCTGTGCAGGTACTGCAGGTTAGAGACCTTGCCTCCTTCTGTGTCCGAGGCCCTCTCTCTGGCTTTCTGTAAACAAACATCAGCAACACGGTCATTTTCAGACAACAGATGCCTCATCTGACCGTTTCATTAAACTGTAGGCCTGTGAACCACCCAGAGCTAACGGCATGTGATGTGATTGTCCTCCGCTCCGTTAAGGAGAGGCGTGGCGTGCTCACCACGTCCATCCTGATCTCCTCCCGGACGGCCTGGATGGTGTCCCTGCACTCTGCCAGCAGAGTCTCGTAGAGCCGCTCCTTAGTCTCCTCATTGGCAGCCTGGCGGGCCCAAACACAAAAACGAACACAATAAACGTCACCGTCAGCATGTTAGAAATAATAAAACACATAATTTCATCTTCAGTAGAATTTACCGGAAATACGATACGATACAACTTTATTTGTCAGTTTGTGCTAAAATGTGCTTTTTGCATCCCTGGGCAGCTCATTTAAGTATATGAGGACAGCATACAAAGGACAAAAACAATACATACTTGTAGACATACATGTAGGACATAAAAGCATCAGGAACCCAAAGAACACTCATGGGGGTGAGACAAAGGGTAGGGGTGGACAGAGGGGCAAAAGAACACTCATAGGGGTAAGACAAGAGGTAGAGGTGGACAGGGGCAAAAGAACACTCATAAGGGTAAGAAAAGAGGCAGAGGTGGACAGGGGCAAAAGAACACTCATAGGGGTAAGACAAGAGGTAGAGGTGGACAGGGGCAAAAGAACACTCATAGGGGTAAGACAAGAGGTAGAGGTGGACAGGGGCAAAAGAACACTCATAAGGGTAAGAAAAGAGGCAGAGGTGGACAGGGGCAAAAGAACACTCATAGGGGTAAGACAAGAGGTAGAGGTGGACAGGGGCAAAAGAACACTCATAAGGGTAAGAAAAGAGGCAGAGGTGGACAGGGGCAAAAGAACACTCATAGGGGTAAGACAAGAGGTAGAGGTGGACAGGGGCAAAAGAACACTCATAAGGGTAAGAAAAGAGGCAGAGGTGGACAGGGGCAAAAGAACACTCATAGGGGTAAGACAAGAGGTAGAGGTGGACAGGGGCAAAAGAACACTCATAAGGGTAAGAAAAGAGGCAGAGGTGGACAGGGGCAAAAGAACACTCATAAGGGTAAGAAAAGAGGCAGAGGTGGACAGGGGCAAAAGAACACTCATAGGGGTAAGACAAGAGGTAGAGGTGGACAGGGGCAAAAGAACACTCATAGGGGTAAGACAAGAGGTAGAGGTGGACAGGGGCAAAAGAACACTCATAGGGGTAAGACAAGAGGTAGAGGTGGACAGGGGCAAAAGAACACTCATAGGGGTAAGACAAGAGGTAGAGGTGGACAGGGGCAAAAGAACACTCATAGGGGTAAGACAAGAGGTAGAGGTGGACAGGGGCAAAAGAACACTCATAGGGGTAAGACAAGAGGTAGAGGTGGACAGGGGCAAAAGAACACTCATAGGGGTAAGACAAGAGGTAGAGGTGGACAGGGGCAAAAGAACACTCATAGGGGTAAGACAAGAGGTTCAACAGACAAATGAAGAAACTCTAACAACAAAATCAGAGACATGGGAGCGAGCACTTGGTCGTGACGTTAGCACAAGGTACACATTCCTCCTGAAAAGGCACATAAGGTTATCGTCTGGGAACAAGCGACACTGACACAATCAGCATAAATACTTAAAATTCCAGATCAGATGTATAATTCCCAGATACAGGACCGGAGCTGTACACATAAAGGTGAACAGTGAAGAGCAGTTTTGGCTTTAAACCCTTTTGGAATGTTTACACAGCGCAAAAGGGGAGAGCCTCGATCGGCATAAATGGACATTGTGCATGAGACTCATTCTACACATTCTGGCTTAAGTTTGATTTCACCAGGGATATGTGGGTGTGCAAAAACCTTCACTAATGACAGATATGTGACTGCTTGTGAAGGGAAGCTATGTGACTGGGCAGGTTTCATATGCATACCTGTGAAGGCAGAAATGTTACAGTTAAAGTCACTGAGAGACTGTTTCATCTATTACAGACACACACTTTGTTTTTTGTTTTTGTACTACAATATGTGGATGCAAAAAGCATACAAGCTACAAATGCGTAAATAATGAGCTGGCTTGTAGTCACAAAAAGAACAATACGGATTAACATTTTAGGAGCCTTGATTTTCCGATAACTCTGTCATATGAGAAGATGAGATAACTCATTTATAGTGCATAAACCTATGCAAGGTATTGCCCTTTAGCCATTTGGTACTTTGTGTACAGTGAATCAACATGGATGCTTTGATTTCTGCCGTCAGCAGTCTTCTCTTTAAGAGTATCAGTCAAGAAGTGAGCTACAAAAACAAAAAGGTAGTCAAAATATGCAGACGCTGTCGTTAATGGGCTGTTTGTGATGGCACGGTGAAACTGCCTTACCCGTGTGTGTACTAGGCCTGGGTTTGGCACAGTCTCAGCCGAGCAATCATGACAACGCCTTACATGGCCAAGACGTACCAGAGGAACCGGTTCCCTTACAGTGAGAGTGACCGACCGGCAGAGAGGGAGGATGAGGATGGGGAGAAAGAGATGGAGGAAGGGAGAGAGGTCCTCCTGGACCTCAGTGCTGCCTTTGACACCATAGACCACAACATAGTACTCCACAGGCTTGAACATTCGATAGGCATTAAAGACTCAGCACTCACTTGGTTTAGATCATACCTTTCTAACCGCAGACAATTTGTACAGGTTCACAATAAACCGTCTACCCAGACTATGGTAAAATATGGGGTGCCTCAAGGCTCAGTACTAGGTCCCTGTTATTTTCTCTCTATATGCTTCCTCTAGGCTCAGAAATTAAGAAACATGGCATTAAATTGAATTCTTATGCAGACGATACACAACTATACCTTTCCATAAAACCTGACGAATTAACTCCGTTAGCCAAACTTGTCACATGTATAAGAGACATAAAGACATGGATGACAAATAATTTCATGGTCATGGTTTTAGGTCCTAAAAAGACGAGGGATATCCTATCCTCATCAAAGGCTACATTTACTGATCTTCGATTATCCTCATCCACAAGTGTTACAAATCTAGGAGTAACAATTGACCAAGACCTATCACTAAGCAATCACATAAAACAGATTACCAAAACTTCATTTTATCATTTAAGGAACATTTCAAAGAAGGGAAGTCTTTATCCTTACCAGACGCTGAGAAATTAATCCATGCTTTGTCACCTCAAGGATTGATTATTGCAATGCTCTATATATATCGCTGGCTGTAATAACACCTGTCTAAAGAGCTTACAGCTTATACAAAATGCAGCTGCTTTCGCGACACTCACTAGAACTAAAAAAAATATGAACATATTTCCCCATCCTGGCATCTCTACACTGGCTGCCTGTTAAAAGTCGCATTGACTTCAAAATATTACTTCTAACATACAAAGCCATTAATGGCCAGGCACCAGAATATATTAAAGATCTCCTAGTCCCATATAACCCACCCAGACCGCTACGATCACAGAATACTGGCCTTCTTGTAATTCCAAGAATCTCAAAAACTATAGTAGGAGTTTCAGCTATCACGCACCCCTCCTCTGGAATAATCTCCCTTGCTCAATTCGACTAGCAGACACCATCCCTATTTTTAAGTCTAGACTTAAAACATACCTCTTTACTGCCTCCCATAGTTAGGTATGGTGCGGTGTGGAACTTCACCCACCTCAGGGATTTCTGGAATGGACCACCCTGCTGAGTCCTCGTGTGACTGGCACCCCAGTCGCGCGTGCGATGGTGGTCACTGACCATACCTGCGCTGGTGTCGACTGTGTCACGCCGTACATCCCCCCCTCTCCTCTCTCCCTTTCTCTCTCAACTCTCCCTCTCTTGCATATTCTCACTATGGTATACTGTAACAATATATATTACCACTGATTACTTATTAACATTAACAATTTTGATTTTCAGTAATACTAACCCACTCCACATCTCTCTTTCTTCCCCCTTACTGTACCTCACTTGTGAGGTATATCATCACCAGTCATCAACCATCCGCGTGTTGGCCCTCCTCTCACCGATCTCACCTGAAGTCCCATTCTCGACTGCCCTATTACTGTCCCCTATCTGATTCCTGGTCTGCATACAGCCTAGCGACCCATCACCTGCCTATGACAACTCTGCCCGATTCCTGGCCCGCCTGCCACTCCACCACATGCCCCTTTTGACAACTCCCTTCCCCGACTATTTGAACTTTGTCACTAAATCAGGATTAATGAATTATCAAACCGGATACGTAATCATCTCTCCTCTTGTAACTTTCAGCTCAAGTGCTTTTAACACCATGTCTTATTCTCTACACCTGACTATCATATGCATTTGTCATGTATACAGACCTCACGGTCCTGTATTGACCCTAGGCAGATGGGTCAGGCCCTTGAGTCGTGGATCTGCTCGAGGTTTCTTCCTATATGCATCTCCAATTCTAGGGAGTTTTTCCCCCCTGTTACCCATGGGCCTCTATCTTTCTTTTCTTCCTTTCTTTTTTCTCTGATTGCCTACAATCTGTAAAGCCCCATGATACATGTAATGTTTTGGCGCTCTATAAGCACAATAAATTGAAAGAAGAGAGAGAGAGAGAGAGAGAGAGAGAGAGAGAGAGAGAGAGAGAGAGAGAGAGAGAAAGGGGCACAGGGACATCAGGGTATATGCCTCAGGGGTCAACTAGCAACACTTGTAAATGAGCATATTAGCAGAGACTACCTCAAATAGTCAGGGGAGGGAGTCATAGGTAACATTAAGGGCCCGTCCCAATACCTCCCCTACCCCTAGATTTTTGCCCTAACCCTCGTTTTTGCATGTGCACGTGTAGGGCTAGGGTGTCCCATTACTTTAGGAAGCAAGGGGAAGTGCTATTTCCCCCTTAAAATCAACCCTCAAAATATAGCCAGGACCGATGCAGGCTTAAAATGAAGTGGGAGATGAAATTACCCAGGATACAGTGCGAGCTCAGCGAGCCGGCCAAATGTTTCATATATTTTCGCAAATAAGCATATTAAAATTTCGAAATATGTTGGAATATGTTAGTTTGATGCACATCTCGTGGACTGTTGAGTTTTGAACACTAGAAAGTATTAGAAAATATCTCACGAAGCTATCTGCTCTGCTGAGTGCTTTGAGAGAGTCTGCCCATCAAATAACGTTATATATCGATCTGGGTAGTTTCGTCAATATTTAGGATGTGTGTTCTGGCGTTCACATGAACACGAATATCTTTGTTGATTAACCAGACGTAGATAAACCAGCACAGCCCACACAACAATGACCGCTGGAAGAGGCATGTTCCTGAATGAAAATAGTAGCAGGCTACTACCGGTAGATACCGCCATTAGCCTCTTGTGCCAGGTAGATGAGCGTGCCAGCTACGCTAATTTGCATATAGTGGTGTCCCAATTCATAGGGAAAGATCTTCACCCCCACTTCCCTTCTCGAGGGGGCTTTAATGTTGAGGGCAATCAAAACCTAGTGGAAGTTTTAAGGGGGGAGAAATGGGACGGGCCCTAAGACTTCCCTTTTAAAATTTCCCCTTGGGGATCAATAAAGTATCTATCTATCTATCTATCTATGATCTATATTTGTAGTAGCTACTAGCAGGTAAAAAATGCACACATCAAAAAAAACACTGTTGGCCAGAATTCTAAAACACCTCGTCATGATCACTTGTTGCTGCACTATAAGGATGAGCAGAGCGCATGTCACATTGATACTACTATGCTATGCGTTAGAAAAAAACGGATGATTTGTGACTGCCGGATTGGCTGTTTACTGCCTGCTTCCCAGAGAGGTGAGCGCGTGTGTGTGTGTGGCGGAGGTGAGCGTGTGTGTGTGTGTGGCTGAGGCGACATCAAGGCATCAGGCCTGACGGCTCGGCTGGGCTGCCATCATGGGATGGGGGAGAATGCAGGCCGGAGGAGTCACATGCCACAGCTGCCTAGCTGCCTGCCTGCCTGCCTGCCTGGAGAGGGTGTGTCTGGGTTGGGCCGCAGCCTGCATCTCACACTCGCAAGTGCCGCGCCCTCTTGCTGACTCACACTCTGCGAATATGTGTGTGTGGGTGGGTGTGTGTATGTGTGTGTCTGGTCCTATAGGGTGGAATAGCTCCACCTAGTGGGGTAATGTAGACCAATACTATTATCACATCTATCTGATCCAACTGCAGGGATTGTCTAGACAGTGTTGAGGAGAAGAAGAAAAAGAAGATTGAGCTGAAAGGGACACACCCAGGGCGTTTGCCTGACAAACAGGCAGGTCTATTAGCTGTAATTACCACCTGTGTGAGACAGAATGTTTATGAGCAGGGTTGTGCATAAACACTCAGCACATCTATCAAGACTCACAACTACGATGTTTCTTCCAGAGCAAAGACCATGACAAAAGAGCTCCACAGCTCCACAACAACCAAGACTAAACTCAAAGGTCCACGATGACGGTCATTTCACACTCGAAGATTAAAAGTGTAGTTTGCCTCCCGTTCTTCTCTTTAATTATGAGTCTAGCTGAAGATTTCAGCCGGTTTTGACTGAGAATGGTTGGAAAAAACCTGTGGTAAGGGCAGCACCTTTGCCCCAGTTGGGTGTGGCTGCAGCTCAGTCAGCAGACCTTTCTACAGCATCTGAGAGCATTGTTTTGAAAGCCAATGTTTTACTCATTCAGATGTGTCTTGGTGGCTAATGGCACTTTTGTTGCTTTTCTAAGGCTTACAGTGTCTGATATGAATAATAAACCCCATGTGCCAGCCACATACTGGGGCTATGAAAGGATGAGGGACATCTCTTCACTGCTACTGAGAGGCGGGGCAGAAGACTCACCTGAGCGATGGCTGCCTCGTTGTCGGCCAGACCCAGGAGGAAGATGCGCACCTTGTCGATCTTGACGGGCACGGTGCGGCCTCGCCACTCCACCTCGCTCATGGTGGCGGCCTGCTTGGCCCTCGTCTGGGTGATTAGTGTCTGGCTCAGACAACACACACAACCCAGACATGAGAAAAGCATTCTAGCAAATTCCATTATGCAGCGACTCAACCATTAGTTTCGTTTATAGTTGTATAATGAACTAATATAGACGTTTTTGCAGGACTTTGCAGGATACTGAATGCTTAAAAACGGTATATCTTACACAATATATACATTGTGGAAGATATACATATGAGCACACTTTCAACCACAGGAATTATATGTAGTTAACACAATAAGTGACTACACTAGTATGTGCATGCTTATGATTCACTAAGAACTAGATGAGTTATATCTGCTTACAGGTGCAGCAACCCAGAAAACCAAATAAACATGCTATAAGTCATATACGAGGAACACGTGTAATTGTCTAGGCATGTGTGATGAGCGGAGTCTCTGACCTCCAGCTTCTCGGCCATCATGCCCCCACTCCCTCCCGCACTCAGCCTCATCTGCATCAGGTCATTGATGGCGTTCTGGTCACCTGGGGTGGGGGGGGGGAGAGAGAGAGAGGGAGAGAAAGAAAGAGAGAGCGAAAAAATTGAGTGATATTTTGATAAAATGATCGAAGGTCAGATATTTCTGATTACACAGCTCTTCATAATGCTGAGAATGCTCCATTCACTTGGGCCTTCCCAACAGAGATGTGATCATTTTGGAGAGAAGAAATACTCTTTTCTGATTGGCTGGTGGGGTGGCTTTTAATTCTGAATAACAGGACACCTATGAAGTAGATCTGATAAAAAAAAAAAAAAAAAGTTTAATCACCATTCCATATAAATGCTTATGAATGGTAACTATTCCAACCATAGTAAGACGATGATTGAGCCTGGATGCACAATGTTTCAACTGTAAACAAGCTAACTGTCCATGCCATCACTGTTAGGGCCAAAGAAAGTTGTACAACAAGCTGAACAAGTCGGCTTCTTTTTAAACAGAACTGCTTGTTTCCTCTGCATGCTATAAAGGCATGATTATTTCCTATAGAGGCAACCGGGTGATCAGCAGGATAAGAATAACGACATCCGAGGTATCCTGTTATACGAAATGAATGGACTCTGGCGGAGGAAATTCACTCCGTTGCGCGTCGGGGAGTTCTTTGTCTCCCCCTCATCCATTAATTCATATAACAGGACGCCTCAGCGGCCGTTAACCCTTCCATAACAGACCGTTGCTATGTATAACAGACCGTTGCTATGTATAACAGACCGCTGTCAAGGAAAATGGGTTTTTGCTTCTTATTCACGTCTTTCATATCACTACGCAAGTAGTCCGGTCACTTCTTGCAACGGAACTTGTGTGTGTGTTGCGAACTATTTGGTTGCTTCAGGACGAAGCAAGCCCCATACGCTGGCACGTCGGGGTCCTGTTCGCCCGGTTGGGACTTAGATAATGACCAGTGTTCTATACATTATCCCTTACATAATGACCACTACAAAAAAAAAAAATGATTGCTGTCAATAACAATGCTTCTGATTCACCCGTTTTATGTCATTCCACAAGTAGTCTGCTTACTCAGACTTATCTCAAACTGCTCAATCAGACTTATTGAGATCATATTGAAAGTGAATGTCTATCAGAAAGTAATCTGTTGCTATGCAACTGAAAATGTCAAGTTTTATTTGTGTGTAAAGCTATTTGTTTCTCAGGTGAAGCCACAAAATGGTGACAAATCAATTTCAAGACATGTTCTTTGAAGATCTACAAGCTTTCCACAACAAAACATTATCCCTTACATAATAAATAACCAGGCCTAAAATGTTAGGCGTAAAACATTTCACTATGCTACAATTTTTCTCAGAAAGGAAGACCTTTCAAGGAAGACCGTGAAACATGCTTTGTGTGTATGTGTGTGTGTGTGTGGGCATGAGCAGCTCCAGCTTTCTCACCGATGTTGTAAGCACAGTAGCGGAGGTTGGGAGAGATCTCCTCCACTCTCTGGTAGTAGAGCCCCGCCTGCTCGTCAGTGAAGGCACTGGCCAGCTTCTCATAAATGGTTCTACAGGGGAACACAGCAGGCACCATTACTCATCACAAACGCTGCACTCCTGTAGGATAGGACACTGAATCCAGAGCTTCCAGTATGTGTGCATTCCACTATAAGTATAATATAAGTATATATACTCTTTTGATCCCGTGAGGGAAATTTGGTTTCTGCATTTATCCCAATCTGTGAATTAGTGAAACACACTCAGCACACAGTGAACGCACAGTGAGGTGAAGCACACACTAATCCCGACGCAGTGAGCTGCCTGCTACAGTGGCACTCGGGGAGCAGTGAGGGGTTAGGTGCCTTGCTCAAGGGCACTTCAGCCGTTCCTACTGGTCGGGGTTCGAACCGGCAACCCTCCGGTTACAAGTCCGAAGCGCTAACCAGTAGGCCAAGGCTGCGCTAATCAAAACAGAAACCGCAACACAACATGAACATTCCTCTACGGGCCGACAACTCCTTATCAAAACACTTACTGCCATCCAGCGCTTCACCCACTACCGTACAAAGCCTGTAGACTGTCAGTCAGTCAGTCATCACTGCCGAGACTCACTTGCACTTGTTGAAGGCCTCCATCGCAGCTTTCCACTCCTGCAGCTCAAACTGGACCATTCCTGTCAGGTATGCAGTGTAGGCCTACAAGAAACCAAATCCACCATTTAAGATGAATTACCACTCATCAACAGACCTCAACGTATCCATAACAAACTCTCAAGACCAGTGGGGTATACTAGGAATCTCGATTAGTGGGTTAGCGAGGTATGTTGCGCTCAAAGCCAGGGTATGCTGTGACACGAAAGTGAATCTGTTTTAGTGTCGCTATATCACCATGGTATCTTATGCTGTCAACCAAACCTGGTCGGGAGGAGGTTATGTGCTAAGTTATAGCTTAAATTGTGTAATCTACCACCCACTGACCAATCAATTGTCTTAAAAACGAAGTTCTCACGTGTAGGATTCTGTCATATATCTTACAGGTGGAGCTCTCTCTCTACTAACATTTTGGATCTCAATGCGCTTTTAATAGTGCTGTGCGTGCAAATATCCCACTATGGACGTGCATACCACACAACAACTGATAACAATTGATTTATTTGAGGTCATAGGTTAGACACAAAAAATGACCGCAGTGTAGATTAAGCTATCGCTCATGAATGCGGAAGTAATTGTTTTTAAATAGAGGCGGTCTTGTGCGTCTCCACATTTCACGATTGGCCAACGCCATCCCAACACCGAGAACACGCACAGATCTAAGCTGAAAGCCTAGTTTGACAAATATATCACATAACTGCTATCAAGGATACAAGGAAGTTTATTGTCACATGCATATAGTTACTGGAAGTAAGAAATGCAGTGAAATTATGTCTGGTGTCAGCCTATTTGTGCATTTATGGGGGGGGGCACCAACAAGGAGCACCCAAGAGCAACAGGGGCAAGGAAAAACTCCCTTATCAAGGAAGAAACCTTGGGCAGAAAGGCTAGGCAATCAAGGACATGGGTAGATAGATGGAGGAGAAATAAAAAATAATAAATAAAAAGTTCTATGGAGATGTGCAAAAGTTGGAGAAAGTCAGATATGTGTGTGTGTATGTGTTTTGACGTGTGATGAAATAAGAAAATAAATAAAAGGTCTGTAGCATGTAGGGATGTAAAAGTGCTAAAAGTGTGTGTGTGTGTGTGGGGGGCATGAGTGCTGAGGAGTGAATGAGTGCAGAGTCAGTATAGTGTGAGTTCAGAGTTCGGATGGCCTGGGGATAAAAACTTCTCCTATCGTAGTATCACTTAACGTATACCCCTGAGTCAAGGCTTTGTCAAGCCTTGATATGTCTACATAGCCTAGACATGTCTAACGTGCTTCGTAGTATACCCCACAGGGGCCCATTGCACAAAACTAGGATAAAGGATTAAGCCGGGATATCTTGGTTATCCTGGCTCAATTTATCCGTGATTCGGTTGCACAAAAGCGGGATGGGGGCAGCAGGATATGTTATAGGTCACCATGGCGATTTATTCTGTGGAGCTAGCCTGCTCCAGACCAGGCTAAGTTCCAGGATCTATTTAATCTCATCCCTTATCTTAGTCAGCAGTCACCACAAACGGAAACAAATAGTTATTCCACTGCCCACTACACATTGTTATCACATATATCTAGACCCACTGTCATTATTTAAACGTTTGTGATCATTAATTAACTTTTACATACTCGCCATTCCCGACCTGTCATGCGACAATGTGACGTGCAGGAGGGCCGTAACCCTTTTGCGTGACACTAGTTGCAATATTCTCCTAAACAGAGGTGTTGCTGTTTGTTGCTGTTGTGAAAAGGCTATCGCTACCTACTTTACACCGTAGAAGAAGCATTAAAGCCGCTCTAGTTGCCATGGTGAATCAGTGAATCTGTGATCGGTGGCGGGGTCTTTTTGAGGGAGCCGTGAGCGCGCACTTATCCAGGATAGGTTTCACCTGGCTTGATGAATCCGAGTCTGCTCATCCTGGCTTGGTCCCCATAAAAGTGTCACCCCCAAAAGAGTCAGTCCTCCCCACCCACCCACTCACCTGGGCCTCCAGCTTGGTCTTGGCGTCCACGCGTGGGCTCTCGCACAGGCGCTCCAGGTGCTCGCCGTGCTTGGCGGCCTTACGCAGGCGGGCCAGCAGGTGGAAGCGCTTGCGCGGCTCAGTGTTGGCCTCCTGCTTCAGCTGCATGGCGTAGCTCCACGCCCGCTCCGCCTCCATCAGCACCACCAGCAGGTACCTGAGGGGACGCCCCAGCCCATGCCCGGTTAAACTCAACCACTCACTCAGACTCAGTCCCACAACTGGGATAGAGTGTGGTTAAGCCCAGCACAGTTCACAGGAAAAGGAGACACAGGAAGACGTTTTACCCTGCCAATTATGGTATCATTAACGTCAGGGAGGCTGGACTCCTGGACACTGTGAAATGGGCTTATTGATGAGTTGCTGTGCGAGCAAACCTACTATTGCTGTACAGGCACAATCCAATCCAGATATGAATACCCAGTCTAGTATACACTGAAATGGTCTTCACACTCCTATATTGAGGGTATTACCTGCTGTCAGACAGCATCTCCACCGTCACTTTCTTCCCTGTGAACTTGTGTCTGTTGCCCATTCTGAAACCAAGAGTTTTCCGCAGGCGACGCATGCGGCGCGAGCAGTAGCCTCTGTAAAATAAATACGGTTGTGAATTTCATGGCTGAAAGATCATCGGAATTTAAGAGGCAACCAGAGCCATGTCTCTATATGGCCCTATAAGCAACCATATGGTTAATCGACCCAATGACATGTTGATATCAACCTCTCATTCACAGCTTGTAGAATTTTCACTGCCAACTTCCTTACCTGTATCGCTGATAATCTCCATGTCTCAACCCATGTTGTTGCTGTGATTCCTTGATGATCTGGAGAACTGGTATCAAGTGTTAAGGGCAATAGGCCAGGGGGTGTTGATGTGACAGCCATAGGACCGTTAGCTGTAATCTCAAAATTGTTCATATTACTTTGATACCAAAACTTAATTACATCTACCACCAAGTAACATACTCATTTCAATGCTTTTATGGTTTAAGCAGCATGTTTTTTTACCCATCTGTTAAGTTTTCATGTTCGGAACATTAGCAAAGTCATTATGAATGGGTACGTACAATGTTTTAATGCCAACATCAATATTACATAAGAGTGATGCAAAATTATTTTAGCTGATATATGAAATATGTTGTCGGTTACTAGCTTTTTAGTGACACGTAGGCTTAAGATAAAGCAAACCCCCAGCTAGCTACCAAAGCTTTGCTACACCGGCTAGCTTGCTATCTACCAACACATGACAGACCATAGCAATTATTGCCATTTGGAACATACAGAATGAAAAGTCATTTAAAGTCATGCAGTACTCAATAAGGATACTTTCCAGTCCAAGGCCTGCATCCACAGATTTCTCCTTATTTTCATCCATCCTCGATGTTTTAATCTCACTTTGCTTGTCTGCGGCCATTTTCGTGCTAACACGTATTAGGAGGATGTAGTGATAGTGACCCCGGAAGTATTTCTAAGGTGACAGTCAAAGAAATGCGCAAGAGTCTGTCAAGCAGTCAAACCAAAGATTCTATAGTTAACTTTATCAACCGTCTCTGGTCATAGGATAGTTGCGAAAGTTATTCTATTTCAGGACAAAAAATATCTAGAGAATTATCTTTATTCCATTCATTCATATTCAGCTTCTTTTCATTATTTGTGTTGCATATTATGCAAAAACACAGAATGTACAAGTACAACACTGCATGACACAAACTCATGATGTGAAAACTTGATTTTTACTATGCACTGGATGCAAAATATACATTACTGTAACATCAGAATGGATCAACACTTTTGTCTTCTCAAATATGTGTCACACTACCTCATTCCATTCAATACTGTTCTTTTGAGGTAGAATATATTTTCTATGACAATATGACAACAATCAAACAGACTAAGTTTGCATGGAGCCTAAACAGACTTCAAGATTTCCTGCCTTCTTCACCCTCACACTATTTGCACAGTGAAAGACAGGTATCCGTTGCCCTCGACTCAGATGTTTTCAGCTGCATTGATGTATTTCTGGAGGTATGTCTTGACTTCAGAGATGTGCATGGTCTCCCTAATGGTGCTGTCTCGGTTGCGCACCAGTAGCAGGCCATTCTCCAGCGTGTTCTCACTGATCATCACTGTGAAGAGCACGCCCATCTCATCATACCTGCAGACACCCATCAAAGACCATCAAAAGGAGTCATCCAGAAGGGTGACAGAGTAAAATGGTACAGGGCTGTAACCAGTAAACAACGATACAAAAGCTAAAACTAGTTACTTGGTGTGCAACTGATCCAATGTTTGAGGCTCGAGGTACCCTGGCCACACGGAGATGTCTGCTTCAAGGAATTCTGTGAGCAAACCCTCACAAACCTATGAAAAAATACAGAGCACAAATTCTGATATAACATTTTTGATTATTACTTAACTTTGATAGTAATTTCCAACAAAGGCAAATAGTAACTGTGAAAGGGAGTAAATGAAAGTAAATCTGTAGGTTGAGCAACATTTTTACTGCAATGTGTTTCACTAAAATATTGCCTGGAGGCAGTGGACCCAAAGCAGTGGAGCCGGTCATCACTGTGAAAGAAAAAAGCATCTGCAAGGTGTAGTAAGATGCCTCTGTACCTGTCTCAGTTCCATAGTAGCCCCTTTTCCCATGTCTAGTGCTACTTTAACTGGAGCCAGAGTGGGATGGAGCTTCAGCACCTGTTGATCAAGCCCAGGCAGACTTTAGAAAACCATAAAACACCAAAAGCTGTTTTCTTTTTTAGTCATGTTTTTTTGGTAAGCATGGTAGAGAAAGAAATATAGGGATCTGGCATCTATTAAAAAATTAGATTGACAAGACTCAACAAAAGTTAATAAATACAGTATGTTAATAACACAAACAGCAGAAGTACAGTAAGTGCACTAAGTAAACCTTTCTTTGGTGAATCCTCTGCTTGCCGCTCCCTTTTTTTTCTAACTGTAGAGAGTTGAAGAGGTACGCTAGTACACCTCGGTCCATGTTTCCATTCACAGCTACGACATGTGGCACAACTAACTTCCGTCCGTCTTTGCACTGCAGGAGGAAACACGAGACATTGAATAAGTTTCCCCCCCATTTTTTCAGTCATTGATCTCAACCATCTTGATGGTTACGGACACACCTGCAGCTTGGCTCTCGCATTCCCGTGTGTCTTCAGCAGCTCAGACTCCCCCAGGTTCCACAGGGTTTCCAGGGGCTCCGATCCCCAGGGGAACCTATACGTCACTTGGACGCCGCGGGACGCTCCACCCTGCAGCTCTGCTTCCACAACATCACTGGAGCTGAAGTCGGATGGACTCAAGGCAAACTGAGGCACATTTACTATTAGCAACCTAAGTCATGGAGTAAATGCAACTGTCTAAACTAAAATGAAAACAAAAAGAAATCTAAAATGTGTAACAAACTAGATGTACCGCATAGCGGTACAAAATATGACCGCCGCTCAGTCCTGTACATCCGTTCCGCGAAAATAAATCACACTTCAATTTGTCTCCATATTTTACTCCATCCCCCACTCTTGAAACTTTTGTGTATGCTTGTTTGGCATGCCTGAGTGTGTGTGTGCGGCTGCACAGAAAGTAGCCTACTGGTGCTGAAAAGGTGAATAGATTGTAGAATAGCCAAAGAAGATGTAGCATTGTTATAAAACCTTTAAAATCTCTAAACAATCACAAGTAGGGCAGTTAATCACAGTTCATCCATTGCAACTGGATTGATGAAAGGTCACTTACACCTGTAGGCTACATTGTATTTGGGAAAAGCAAAAGGTATCAGCATAATGTTATTTATTTATTTATTTATTTATTTATTGTGTATTTATAAACAAAAACATCTCTGTCAGTTCCATGTCCGCTTTTCAACAGCTATCAAAAACAAAGGTCATTTTGGATGGATGGATTTTTGTGAATGTTTCTTCTTCTACATAAGATTTTAGTCATCTTTAGTTCATGTAATAATTTTATTGTCAATGCACAAATTAAGTAAAAGTAGTCTGAAACGTTATTGTTAATGCACAAATTAAGTAACAGTAGCCTAGTCTGAAACGAAATGCTGTTTTACATCTAACCAGTGGTGCAAATAACTGACATGTCCAAATGGGCCTTGATGAAATGCGCCGCTAGACTGTTCATACACATTTTAACGGGCCAAAGTTGAAGAGCTTTTGTCCGCTATTGTTCAGGCAAATATAGGCTGATTCATGTTCCCTTGCATTGTGTAACTGAGGTCCATGGCTAGTCTGGCTTTCATCAGACCAAGCTCAATATTTTAAGAAATCAAAAAATAAATAGCGGGCAGATCAGGCTGGGTTCACCCAGCCTAGTCCATAGGCACCCGATATTGTTTAATTTTCCGATTGAGATATACACGCCTGGCTATTCTAAATGCAAAATGCATCAGGGAGTTATGACAAAACGGTAACTAAAAAACTAGATCCTAATAGAAAGCTGTTAGCTTCCCTAAGCTACAGGTAGGATTATAAGGTAGGCCTATTTACAACATAAATTGTCAATAGGCTATGCTGGCTGGCTTACACAAATAAAATCTCCTTTGAAACCAATGGCTTACGCCTTACAGTATCAAGCGGACTTAAACTGCCATATCGTATTAAAAAAATTGTAATAACATTCAAGCAGCTCCATGAGTCAAGGAAAGCGAATGAAGTAGCCACTTCTAGATGGGACCCACTACACAGTAGCTTAAGGTGTGTTGCTAAAGCAGCCATAATGAAATGAAGGTGTCATTGTTTGATACTTCACACACACGCGTTTTTAATTTCACAAGACTACAACTACCAAGCTGTAATCAAAGCACATCGATTCCCCTCTCACACCCTGCACGACTTAAAACAAAATAAACAGGCGCCTCAGTCTCACGCATGTATAGGCAAAACTGTATCAGACCGTGTAACGTTGGTAAATCTTCCATTGCACAGAATGATTTTGTAGCACGCGGCAATAAATGACAGTCGAAGATACAAACAGTGCTGCTATCAATTTGTTTGGTATAACCGTGATTTATAGTTTTCTACAAATGCAATCAATCAAATGCCTCCATCACTCAACTAACGCTTAACGGTAAAATTACCTAGGTCCTTATTGATATTACAAGATTAACGCATCCTGCAAGTAAAACCAAGCATGTCCGATAAACATCCTCAGATTTATTTCGCTTCAAGAAGAAATGGGAATTACACTTCATGTGAACATCGCCCTATCCTTATTAGATGTCCGCTTCGTAAATTACAGTCCTTGTAGGAAGCGCCCATTGTTTTTTCCAACCCACTTTTAACTTCCAACAAAATTACGCCTCACTGCAACGATGCGCCATCTAGTGGACAAATGACTACTTATCGCCAATACTGAAAAATGCAGCCATGATGATGATGAATATTTATTTTGGCTTTCTTTTAATCCTACTGAATTTGTAATTATGTATCGGCCGCTCTAATACTGATAGTATGTGGGTGCCTGTGTGTGTGCATGTGTATATGTGTGCACCGCCATTTACAGGCCAATGAGTGTACAGTCACTAAATGTACACATAACCTAATTTTTTAGACCCCCATGGATGAAATTCTACTTAAACTTGGCATACCCCCAGAGAATGCCAGGTCAATCATACACATAAAATTTGGTGCAGTTCTGAACATCTTAACTGAAGATAGGGGCAATTAAAGCAGAATAATATTGCATTTTCATTTTTACCGGGTGGGGTGCAAATCACAAATGAGTGATTATGAGCCAGGTTGATGTGGGCCCTTGAGACCAACATACCATAAAAGATTCTTCATCCTCAGTGCCACGGTTCAGGTAGTTATTTAGGAAAAACTGTTTTTTTTTTTATGGTTCGGGGCCCAGCCCGGGGTGGGGATGGGGCTGGTGGTGGTCCCCCGGGATCTAAATGAAATTTTTCCAGAAAAGTCTAGTGGGGCTACATACCCACCAAATTTCATGTACCCCCGTGGTTCGTGTCCCGGTATCAATGACCAAAAATTCAGGGAGTAGATGACGGGAAAAATTTTGAATTATGTGCATGTGTGCGTGTACAAATTTATGTTTATGTGTGTGGGTGTGTGTGTGTGTGTGTATGTGCGTGCTTGTGTGTTTGCTCATGATGTGTGTTTGTGCATGTGCATGCATGCGCATATATGTCTACTGTGTGAGTATGTGTCATAACGTGATGATTACTGTAAATGTATGTGTGTGCGTGTGTATCTGTTTATGCACATGTGTGCACATGGAATGGGTTAACATGACCCCTGGAGGCAAACATAATGAAAAAATTGGTCATCCTAGGCCCTACAGTTCTCAAGATATTCACAGAGAACTGTGGTCTGCCCTACCCTCCTTTCGGGGTCCAGTCCAGCTGGGGGCTACAGATCAAAGCTTAAGAATGACGGTTCCATGCTATCCATGTGGGGGTACATGCCCACCAAGTTTTGTGTACCCCGGTCTTTCAGTGTCCGGGGAATCCTTGTTGGTGTACGCCACTAAATGTACACATAAATTATTTTATTGTAAGGCCCCCATGAACGAAAGTACACAAAACTTGGCATGCATTCGGAGGGTGTCATAATGATGCTATACTTTTAATTTCGTGCAGTTTTGACCTTGTCAGCCAGATATATTGTGATGAAAACACCTAATTTTTGCTTTTAATTTTTTAACTAGGTGGCTTATACATGAAATAAGTGGTAATGGGATGGGTTGACATGCCCCCTTAAGACCAACATACATAAAAAAAGGTGGACCTCCTAGGCCCCACGGTTATCGAGATATTCACAGAAAACTGTCTCCCGCCACCTACAGGCCAGTTGGTGTATAGTAACATAAATTAATTTATTGTGTGGCCCCCCATGAACGGAATTCCACAAAACTTGGCGTGCATACAGAGGGTGTCATAATGATCCTACAATTCCAATTTTGTGCAGTTTTGACTATGTTAGGTCACAGATACCTTCAATTACAACACCTCATTTTTACTTTTTTGTGTTTAACTAGGTGGGCTTATACATGAAATGAGTGGTTATGGAATGGGTTGACATGGCCCCTTGAGATCAACATACAAAAAAAAATGGTCCTCCTAAACCCTACGGTTTTCGAGATATTCACAGAAAACTGTGTCTGCCCTACCCTCCTTTCGGGGGGTCCAGTCCAGCGGGGGGGCTACAGATCAAAACGAAAAACGATGGTTCCATGCTATCCATGGGGTTACATGCCCACCAAGTTTCGTGGTACCCCGGTCTTTCAGTGTCCCGGGAATCATTGACGGAAATTTGGGCATGCGAAAAAGAAAAAAAAAAAAAAAAAAAAAAAAAAAAAAAATCTGACTAAACGCTTCGCTGCGCGGCGGTCATAATGATATACAAAAAAATCTAATAATTTCACTTCTGTGTATTAGTGACACTAAAGACATATTCCTATATTGTGAAAGCAAAAACAGGGGGAGGCATCTTCTGTCAAAGTTTGCCCTCACCTTTCGCCACCACTTTAGCCGCTGCCGTGTCCAGTGATCCAGCCACTGTGAAGCGGTGCGTGGGGAACAGAACCACACCAGGGAGGCTTCAGTCCGCTCAGATGAGCTAGCAAAAAACAGGGTCCTGTTTAGACTACACTATAATTGCAACACAACTAGTCATTCAGAGATGTATGATGACAATCACATGCAAGACAGACATAATTGCACTTTTAAAAGGTCTTTAAAGTTTAAATATTGTGTAAAACCTTTTTGAGAATAACCTTAAACTTGATCCAAAATATGGTTTTACGTCAATGAAGAAGAACTCAAAAGCAGAAGACAAATCTGTATGTGAAATCTTGTGTCCTCACCAACCAATGGCAGCTTTGTTTTGATCCAAGAGTTGGTGGCAGACGCCAGTTTCAGCGAGGCCAAAGGGTAGCTTCCTTTTAACCAGCTCCAGAGAAGGCAGACACTGCTCCAGAGCACCTTAAGCAACACAGACCACAAGCATCACCACATCAAGTCTAAAACCCCAAACATAGACATTGCAGACCCATGTTATCCACTCATGATCACCTTGGAGCAGGTTTGTACGGACTGATGAACTATGATGAAGCAGCTGCTGCAGCCTATCAACTACTTGGCTTTTGGTCAAGTCCTTGTTGTTAATGATTTGTCCAAAAGCACTGGTATCCACCAGCTTCAAACTCCCCGCGTCATTGGGGACATGTTGCAATGTGTCAATCCCAAATACCTGCGCTTTTGATCTAGTGATAGAGTTCCACCACTGATCTAAAATGTTCTTTTTTAGGTCCTTCCCCAGAGGTCCATAACTGCAGGAGTTTCCATGTCTGAGAGCCCGAGTATGAACCTCGCCAGGTGCTATGAAAGAGCGATCTGCACAGAGCTTCAAGAGAGTGGTGGTGAGGTCAGATTCGGACTCTTGGGTAGAATGCGCTCTGCTCAGCTGTAGCGCACACCGGCTACAGTAATTGCTACTTTGGAGACATATTTGTAATACACGTCTCCTTACACAATAAGTAAACATCTTCGTGTTGGCATTGGTATATTCTGAAGAGAAACAATGTTGCTGTAGAATTAGAACAGCGGTGTTAAACCTATCCTGCATTTATTACACTCGCGCGTTTTGGCTCTCCTAAAGTTAACGTTACATGGTGATGTTGCTCGGCGCTGTCCAGTCATCTGCTGTTGGGAAATTAATTAGTGTGTATTCTTGGCCAATTCTCCAGTGGTCTGTCAGCAAAACCGATTTAATGCAACATCAGAATCGATATTTACAGACCACACGTGTAAGAGCCATGGCTCTGGCCATGGGGAGCGGACGGTTATGTTTTCGCAAACACTTTCCGGGTGTAGTTTGCAGTTCCGGGTGGAGATGTCTCCGACTTCACTTCAGACAGAATATTTCACGTCATATAAAAGCAATGGCCATTGTTAGTTCATTCTGCTATCTCCACTAGACTACAGCACTGGTGGAAGAAAGACTTGCGAATATTGCTGTACATGCATTTTCTAATATCACGACAGAGAATGTCCGTAGACGGGCTCTGATCAAAGATTGTGAAGGCGGACAATCTTTGCTCTGATCACGAGGAACGCTGGCAGTCCAACCACTAAAAGCGGTGTGGTGAATCAAATCAGTCACCACCAACAGTTCCTCTTGCGATAAAGTACCGGCAGACCAGTAATCTGTCAGGGGATCTGTCATCTGTAATTAACCGAGATATTGTGAAAACGTTTTATATTTAAAGCTGACATTTTCAGATTTGTTTGTTTGTGTTTTGTCGTAGCCTAGTTATCTTGATGCTCACGTCAAACTTTTGTAGACTTAATTTTGGAAATAATGGACATGATTCATCAAGTAGATAGTTTATCGAGAGCATAGATGTTACAGTGTAAAAAAGGTAGGACATCAATAACACATTCTCCAAGAAAAAGCAACTTCAGGACCGAAAAGCTTCTTATTAAAAACATTGCGAGAGAAAACCAAAAGTTTTTTGCGTAAAAGGCCTATACATGGCTATCATTCATCTGCTTGTATGATTGTGACGTCACATAGCTTTGTTGTTTTACTACACGTGAGATGCTGTGATGGCTTTGTGTGGCAGGCAAGAGGACTCAAGCTCGTCTGACAGCAGCTTGTGATTTCCCCCACTAACAATTCGGACAAATGGACAGCTGTGAGTACTTTTGTCATAGGATAGTATTTTTCTTTTTAAATTAGGTTGTCTGGAATTGCAGACTAGCCAAATCAAAGATTGGCAATACTGAGATGTGTAAAGCAGTCATGCTATGTCAATAAAGAAGTATGAAGCAGTAGACTACATGAAACAACACTCTGCAGTTATGATAGTCATTGGACAGCAAATCTACAGGAATTGGCTTTAGATAACTATTTTTCTCCCCATCATTGATTTTCTTTAGGCACTCAGACGGATGAGCTTGATCTTCAAGGTGAGGAAATGCCCTAAACTTAGATCATCATCTCAAATCAAATTGTATTTGTCACAATTTGTACATGCCAACATGGTTAGTCTACAGAGTCCCTCCTATGACTGTGCAATAATGCAAAGATATGTTTACAGAATGTCAATAAATGTGCGTATACAATATGATCAGATGTTAAGAGAATGCGTTGTCAAGTTCTCAATTCAGTATGTGTATAGACCTGTGGATAAAAGCTTTTCCTCAGTCTCTCATTACTGGCCTCAAGACAGCTGTAACATTTCCCTGACATTACCACAGAGAAGAGGCTATTTATTGGGATAACTGTTATCACTGTTGGTTTTGTTGGCTCTGGAACGACACCAAATTGTTTATGTCTTAATCTTTCTCTATTATTTTGTCACCCACTGACGGTCATTTACATCATCTTCAGACTGTGAGGTAAGAAACATGATAATGACTGAATGAATGACTATACCGCTACAAAAACAAGCTTTCTTATTGTGTAAAAACATTGAAACAATGTGATGTAACTGACCTGCACTTTTATCCCCTGATATTACAAAGTACTGCCTCACCACTGAAGATGATGATGATGAATATGAGTCACAGGCTGAGGCTTCTCTCAAAGAGCCTGTGTCTAATGGCCAAGGTCCACTCAGATACATGGACAGCAGACTTGCCTCAGTGGAGTCCTCAGACAACGGAACTTGTTGTAGCTCGCCAACCCCGGTCAGGCCAAAGAGCCCATGGGGAGCATTCGACCCATATCTGTCCATGGAGGTCAGAAGCCTAAGTCTATCAGGGTGGTCAAGTCCTAAGTCCTCATGTGGTTTTCCAATAACATTTGCTGTAGTAACTTGAAGTGTGTTGCAGTCTAACTCCTTTCCTCGTATTGCACACAGGAGCTAGGGAAGTCTTTTGTGGGCTTCGCCTCTTTGCCTCACCAAATTCACAGGAAGAATGTGAAAAAGGGCTTCGAGTTCACTCTGATGGTTGCAGGTAGGAAAATGGCACGTTGTGTTACGGATGAAACCTGGCTATGTGGGGCCCCATTCCGTTCTACTGTACACTGTGGAGAGGTGGCTGGAGAGTGTCACTCTCTTGCTCTCACTCACTCACAGTGTCACTCTCTTGCTCTTCTTGGGTCACTCAGGGGAATCTGGCCTGGGAAAGTCCACCCTGATCAACAGCCTGTTTCTCACAGATCTTTACAATGACCGGACAATACCCAGCGCCTCAGGTACACCTGCTGGACAGTCCAAGTCTAATTCAGCTAAGGGCATTGATCAAACACCCCTTGTAAAGTGTAATCATTAGGTGGAGTCAGGGTGTCTAATTAAAGGCTTGCTTTGATATATAATATGAAAGCACTTGATTGTCTTTGGTCTATCCCTTTGTAGAGATGTTAAAAAGAACAGTTGCTATAAACAAGAAGACATTAGACATTCAGGAGAAGGGAGTCAGGCTGAAGCTGACCATTGTGGACACACCAGGATTTGGGGATGCTTTGGACAACACAAAGAGGTGCTGGAGGTGTTAACGGTGTTAAAGCCATGACGAAAGCAGTTTTTGCACATTTCTGTCAGGAATATGACTGGCGTTAGAAGAGTGCCCTAGACGTGTTTTTACATCATAGAGCAAAAAAAATAAAAATTCCTTTCAACAGGCTTTAAAATACAGGGCTGATGTCTCTAAATCAAGTTTTATGTTAAGGTCTTCTTTGACATCAGCAGTTCTGTTGAAGCATAAGCCTGTGATTCCTTTCTAGCTATGAACCTATACTGGACTACCTCGATGAGCAGTTTGAAAAGTACCGTATTGATGAGATGGGCATGCAACGCATCCACATCAAAGACAACCGTGTCCACTGCTGTCTCTACTTCATCTCCCCCTATAGCCACGGGTAGGAGAGCACTGTGTTTGCCCTCGTGTTGAGAACAGAATTAGGTTGCCAAGTCATTACATCATTACCAACTGTATTTTCAAGCACAGGTCATGCTTTAGAGAGGGATTGTGTTGTACTTAAGCTTGATACAGTTCCTAATGTTTTTTTATTTCAGTCTGAGGCCCATAGATGTGGCATTCATGAAGGGCCTGCAGGGGAAGGTGAACATTGTTCCTGTTATAGCCAAAGCTGACTGCCTCACCCAGGCAGAACTGCTACATAAGAAAGAAACGGTACATTAAAGTTTAGTGCATTGTGTGATTTCAATGGAACTCAAACACCATCAATTAAACACATCTTTCACCACAATTATAAACATATTACTAATAAACAAATGCTAAATAATGACTCTTGATTGCAGATATGGAGCGAGATCAAGCTTCATAAGATCAAGATCTTCCAGTTTGCAGATTGTGACTCTGATGATGACTTAGAATGGACCAGGCAGGATTATGAGATGAAGGTATATACCATCATAGACAGAATCCAGTGGTCTCGTTAGGAAGGAAATGCAGTTTACCTCACTGCAGCATAAAGTAAATTGCAATTGCTGATGCTTGTTTTTACATCAAAGCAGCATATACTCTGAGTATGTGTTAACCTATGGTTTGGTATTGTGTGTACAGAATAGCATCCCTTTTGCTGTTGTTGGGAGCAATCTGGCGCTGAGAACACACGGGAGAATTGTGCGAGTCCGGGCTTACCCATGGGGAATGGTGGAAGGTACTCATCCTCATTTTCACACTGCAGTAGATTCTTCAGAGCCTTTATGATGCATTTAAATTAATGATTATTAATAATATCTATGCCGTTATATATGATTGATTTAGTTGCAGCACTTGCTGAAATTACTGATTTTTCATTAATATTGTCCTCCCATTATGCACTCATGGTTACTTGAGATATTCTATTACTATTATTTACTCTATTACAGCAGTACATTAAGTTTACTCTGTATCAATTATACCTCCTTAAATTAGTTCTATTTAATTAAACATGTAGTGAATCATCTTCCTCTTTTCCTGTTTTTTTGTGTTGTACAAGTTGAGAACCCCGCCCACAGTGACCTGGTCCACTTGAGAACTATGCTAGTGCGCACTCATATGCAGGACCTGAAGGAGAAGACCCACGAAAACCTGTATGAACAGTACCGCATCAGTCACATGCCGATGCGCAAACCCAGCATGCCATTCTAGTAAGCAGGCAGAGAGCCACACATCTCCACAGAATACCTTAATCCAGGTGTTTATGAGCCGTTTGTGGCCTCACATTTTTGTTTCATTTAGGAATGGAACGGTCCGGACAGAAATACACCAGTGCAATAAATTCCAGTGTGCAAATAAGCAGCATTCTGTCAAAGGGGTCATTTCTCACAATTTACAGTATTTGCAATTGCAATGTGTTTTCTGAATTATAAAATAAATAGATAGGTACTTTATTGATCCCCAAGTGGAAATTCTAATTCCCTCTTCCCTCTAATTAAGGGAACACTTCAATCATACACTGGATTGGTACTCTGACACTGTTTGGTTCTGAGCAGAAATAAAACTTGAGGGTTTTTTTTATTTTTTATTTTTAGCAAGAACTATCAGACATTCTGTGAATGTAGTTTCAGAATTGAGAAAAGGGTGGAAGGTTTTTAAAAAAATGTGTTTTAACAATTATGGAAAACTAAGTGTTCCCTTAATTTTTTTAAGCAGTATATATTATAATGTATTACAAAATATTTATATTCTTTGAGGTTATCTGATCTGAACAGTTTAGTTAACCAGAGGCCGGGATAACATTACACCACCTTGTGGAAAGAAGTGGTCATTACACTAAGATGATCCTTAACATAACCTGTATTATTCAGAGAACTCACCCCAGCAAGTCCCCTATATTTTCCCTTCATAAACAAGAATAAAGACAGGAAAGAGATTATTTTCCTTTTATTTTTACTTCAAGGTCCAAGCCTGGCCTTCCGATCAAGTTTTAAACATACCACTTTAAACATACACTAAATCATGAAAATGTGCATTATCTAGTAAAAATAAATTATCGAGGAATGTAACAAATAAAAATGGTAAAGAATGTGCAACTGGTTAGCTGCACGAGAGATCACTTGGACTTTTAGATACTTTTAGACTGCTGAAAAAAAAAAAAAAAACTTCAACCCTGCTGGAGGCAAATAAAACAGAGTACAAAGTATAGTAATAAGATTTTTCTTCCTTAACATAAAACGACTTCAAGGGCTTGTGCGCTCAAGTTTAGGTGTATACAAGTGTGTGTGTGTGTGAGAGAGTGTATCAATATGTGTGTGTGTGTGTGTGTGTGTGTGTGTGTGTATATATGTGATTTTACTGAGGGAACGTGGGGGGCATGGGGTAGGGCACCATGGGCTGTGGGGGTTGTTGAGGGGGCGCCTGTGGGGTGAAGGGGAACGGCGGGTGACTCATGCCATTCTGGCCTGCCGCCTGGTTGCCGCCAAACGGCTGGGCCTGGAAGTTCTGGTTCTGAAAGGCGGCGACCGGGTTACCGGCGCCGCCGTAACTGTTGGCCTGTCCATTGTTGTAACCGTTGCTGTAGTTACCGGTGTTGCTGCCGCCCTTGTCATAGCTGTTGGCCCCGCCATAGCCACCATTCTGTGTCTTTGGTCCGCTACCATAGCCCCTATCGTTATCCCTATCCCTATAGTTACCAAAATCCCTTCTCCCCCCAGAATACCTATCACGGCGGTCGTCCTTATAGCCACCTCTGCCCCCTCGAGAGCGACCTGCAGGGATAAAAACAAAACAGAACGAAGGCAACTTAGAATTAACGCCAACAAAACTGGTCTCAGTTGAAGGTACCACAATGAAGACTACATGCTTTATCAATAAGAATTTGTATTGTTAATATTATTATTTCTAAAAATAATACTAATAACATTTAATTGATATATATAGCACTTCTCAAGACGCTACTATTAATGGGCTTCCACATGGACATCATGCATTCCCAGCACCAACCTCCTCTGTCTTCCGCCATCTGGAGCAGCTTGGGGTTGATGGCCTGGTTGGCCTCGCGGAGGACAGAGATCAGGTCGTTGGCCTGCCTCATATTGTTGGGCGTAAAGAAGGTGTAGGCCGTGCCCGTCTTTTGACTACGGGCCGTCCTGCCGATGCGGTGAATGTAGTCCTCGGATGAGTTAGGGTAGTCATAATTGATGACAAATTTCACATCCTCCACATCTGGAAAGTGTTGCAGTGTGGCAAAAGAATGCAGCGGAATGCACAAGATTTTGCACACCACAACAGTCAGACCAAAAACACAAGTTAGCAAAGACTAGGAAACTCTCAAGAAGGGGGTCAAGACTGGACGCTACAAAAGGCAAAACCTGAAAAGAAGGGGCTGGGGGTGGGGGGTGGGTTATGAACACTGAGAAAGAAGACAATTAAAACAGACATTTAAAAAAAAGTTACTACTCCAAGGGAATACTACTGTGGGAAGAGAGGAACAATGCACACTCCATTTTGCTTACGGGAAAAAAAAATAAAAAAAGTACGACACTAAACGCTTTTTACACTGCCTTTTTTAAAAGATTACTTGGAAAAATTAAAACTCAAATACAAGGTTACAAATAGACTGGGTTCGAAGCCTTACCATTTTTAAGGAGTATGCATTCACTAGTCCTTTCCCAATGCAGCCAACTTTCCCCACAAATTGTCAAGTGACATCCAGGTGCTTCTACGCAGTAGGGCCACTATGCGCACTGTTGCCTCCTCATGTGCCGATACGAGGACGCTTCAGTGGGTTTTGGGGTCTGAAGGCCCTTTGCTTTGCGCTCTTCAGCACACTCATCAGAAGCATGCTAATAAAGGCCACACTGCATTGTCTTGCCCAGACACAACAGACCAGCACTACTAACTTTAGAGGGGCGGGGGGGACCTCAAAAACAGTCGATTCCGGAGAAACAAAAACAAAAATTTTTTGCAAAGCAAAAAAAAAAAAAAAAAAAAAAAACTTGACGCGTACAGATCTTAGCCACCCCTTTCGGCTTTGAACAGTTTATATGGGCCCCCCGGCTCAGCAGTCTCGTCTAGGCAAGATTTTCCAGAAGCCAAGTGTTCACTTGAGAAAATGTCTCTCGCTGGCAGGTCTCGACATGACTTTTTACAAAAAAACACAGGTGAGGGAGGAACTTCGGCTTGGAATTTTTTTTTTTTTTTTCTTTGTCACTGATTGAGCTTTGCTTTCTCATTTTACAAACACTCGCTCCTTTGTTCTAGAGGTTTCCGCAGCCCCTTAACACATGTGCCAGTTTGTCACCAATTTGTGAAATGAGATGAAATTAATACCAAAGGTGTTAACTGCTCTCTCCATTTTCCAAGAACACCAGCACTTTTTGTAAGAAACAAAAAATGTAAAAAAAAAAAAAAAAAAAAAAAAAAAAAAAGAAAGCGTAAAGCCCTACATGTTTGCAAACACCCATGCTTTGACAAAGCTCCGCGAACGCTGTCAATCACTACCAAATCTACAAAACAACCACTTGCCATACAGTGCTTGACAAAATGCATGCAAGGCAACCAAAAATAACAGCAATAAAGCTTAGTTGTGTTTGCTTTGATTTTGAACTTTGACTTGGAACAAGGGCTGGATGAACTGCATTTAAAACGCAACAAAAAAAATAAATATAAAAGTGTATGTATATAATAAGAGACCCATGGAAAGAGAACAGGTTATATCAAGTAGTTGTATCAGAACAAGGCTTTAGCCACAATGCCTTTGGAAGATTACTGGCACACAGGAGCTTGAGCTCGGGACTTTTTCACCTCTCTAAGCGACTGGGTGGCAGCCAGTCGCTTCACTTCCAATAGTCCTCCTTCCCCCTCTGCAGACCTGGGACTTGTCATGCCTAGGCCCTGCCACAAAGACTGCACCTTTAGGTGAGAAAAACTCAGAAAATGCATAGAGAAGTTAAAGAAAGCAATAACACTTTCTTTAAAGTGAAAACATTTTGTTGCTTTTTTTTTTGGTCTGACGTTGGGGTTTTCTCATCTTTTGTGAAGAGGACGACACAAAGTGTGGAAAGAGACAAACAGTTCATCTACAGACATACTGACCGAGACCGCGGGAGGCGACGTCTGTGGCGATGAGGATGCATGCCTTGCCATATTTGAACTCTAACAAATAAGCAAAAAAAACAAAAACAAATTACATTACGAAATATGACATGATGTTAACAAACATCACAATCTCTTCCATAGATGCACAGCAATTAAAAATGGCAACAGCAATAAAGCCAAGTTGTGTTTTTGTTTTGTGGTTCTGAAGTTTGATTTGGAACAGCTCAACAGTCATGCACAGCAGAATGACATTTCTGTGTATGTGTGTGTGTGTGTGTGTGTGTGTGTGGAGGGGCTTACCATTAAGCACCCAGTCTCGCTCCTGCTGGCTCTTGTCTCCATGAATGCCCATTGCTGGCCAACTGCAGAACAAGACATGCAAAACCCTTAAATTCCAGTACATTCCACGCCAAGCAAATTCCAACAGTGCATTTTGAAGGTGTTCCGCTGTGTGTGCTACAGTCTGGCAGCATTTCTTACCCATCTCGCCTCATTCTCCTGGTCAGCTCATCACAACGCCTCTTGGTCTCCACAAAGATGATGGTCTTGTTCTCTTTCTCGCTCATAATCTCCTCCAGCAGCCTCAGGAGTCTGTGGAGAAGAAAAACGCCACTGTTATCCCTCTGGGATCTGCATAACAAACAAAAGCGAAGCATATGCTTTGGAGCCAACGGCTCCCAATGCGGGCAAACGACCATAGACTGACTTGTCATCCTTCTCGCCGTCGTTGCACACGTCAACAATCTGCAGGATGTTGTGGTTGGCGCTCAGCTGCAGGGCGCCCACGTTGATCTGTACGTACTCCTTCAGGAAGTCCTCTGCCAGCTGACGCACCTCTTTGGGCCAAGTGGCGCTCCACATCAGAGTCTGTCTGTCGGGCTGAGAAGAGAACACAGTAGAGTCAAGGGTTTGCTCCTGCCATGTTGAGGTTCTTGCATGGTGTAGAAGGGCCTTCATGTGTAATAACTTACTCGGATTTGGTCCACAATCTTGCGGATCTGGGGCTCGAAGCCCATGTCCAGCATACGGTCAGCCTCGTCCAGCACCAAGTAAGTGCAGCGCCGCAGGTTGGTCTTTCCGACCTCCAGGAAGTCAATGAGACGCCCTGGCGTGGCAATGCAAATCTCCACACCTAAAAAGTGGGTGGCAGCCATGTAAGTGTGTGCCTTGCAAACGCTTCATTCAGCCAGTCGTGCATTTCATTAGTTTGACAGAATCAGAATGCCACCTCACCTCTTTCCAGGTCGCGGATCTGTGGTCCCTTGGGAGCGCCGCCGTAGATACAGGTTGTCTTCAGCCGCGAGGCTCGGCCGTACTCTGCAGCCACCTGTTGAACCTGCTGGGCCAGCTCACGCGTCGGCGCCAGAACCAGGCACTGGAGGAGAAGCAACAGATCAGCCAAATACCTCACCACAGACGAGCACATCATGACAACAAAGTGAGAATGAAAGGTGCAACACATGGGTGTACTTACAATTGGGCCATCGCCATGTTCAAGGAATGGCTGGTGATTGATGTGGACAATGGCTGGCAGCAGGTACTATCAACAGACAGAATAACAAATTAGAGATTGTAAGATTCTAGATTGCGTTTCCACAGACACAGCTAAACAACTGGATGAGCGCCCCAGCATTACTGCCCTCATAAAAACTTACAGCCAGTGTTTTTCCGGAGCCTGTCTGGGCGATGCCAACCATGTCTTTTCCGCTGAGGGCCAGGGGCCAACCTTGAGCCTGAATGGGGGTCGGGTCTGTCCAGGTTTGTTTGCCAATCACATCCATGACATAGTCTGAGGGAAGACAACAAAAATGCAGTCACCATCCGTCACCATGTGTGGGGTCAAAGTGGAGGGAATAGATGACATAACAGCAAGAGATATAACGCTGATAAGCACTTACTGGGGAAACTGGCTTCATGGAACTTCATGATTGGTTTGGGACATTCCCTGCCCTTAACAGTCACCTCTTTTGTCCTCCTGTACATCTCAACCTCTTGCTGTAATAACAAAAGGAAAACATTAAACCACAAGTCATGATTAAAGTCTGCTAGTAACTTGCACTTAAGATCCAAAGACTAACATTGTACAATATGGACGCTTACCACTGATTTCCTTGTGACTTCAGGATGTTCCTTGTAGAAGTTCTTCTCGAACTTTGGGAGTTCGTCAAGGTTCCAGTGCTTTTTACGCAGCCTCTCGCCGGGATTGCCGAATTTGCCCTGAGGCGGTCCATTTCGACTGCCACCGAACCGGGGAGCGCCACCATAACTATTTTTTTGGGGGGAATCGACAATATTAGACAGAACATTGGGTAAACACACATACCTACCACGTGTGAGCCTGTCTACTAGCCACCCTTCTTACAGATACAATACATTGATCTCGTGGTCAAACATCACGAAACACTGACATCTTTATTTACTCCGAAAACTATCAAAACGTGATTGAGGGTGGAAGCTACACGCATTTATTTCTGCGTCACATTTTAGTCTCCTGCCATTTTATTTCTGGCCGGTAGAGGAACAAAGGAGATAGAAGCGGCCGGCATTTTGAAATACCATCCATTTTTGCCACATGGTGACCTTAAAACGTGTAATTGGACCGTCTACGGTCAATTATAAAATCAACCAATTCAATAATGTGTAATGCTCCGTCACCAATTGTAACACTTTTCGCCCAGCACTCACATTACACATCACTTCTTATCTACGACACAGACAGCACTGCTAGCAAGTGGTTGACCTAGCAATGGCTAGCTTACGTTAGCCTGCAGGCAAGCAGTTCCCTCTCGAGTAAACTGCAACCCAAGGCACCTAACGTTAGCTTGCAAGATACCATGTGAGCAGCCTTACGTTCACGTTACCAAATACAGGTAATTTACTCTAACAAACTAAATTGACCGTTTGATTCCAACTACGATCCAACATCAAGGTTAGCCTTTAAGAAAATGAAATGAAAATGCGCTTAGCTAATATTAGCCGTCTTCCGTGATAAACCAGGGACGAAGCTAACTAAATAGTTATCTCGCTACATGATCATGATGAATACATTCTCAACTTACCCCCTATCTCTACCACGGTCTCTGTCATTATATCCAGGCATTTTAAATTAAATAATAAAAAGGGATAAACAAAAGAACAAACGTATTTCCGAAACAAATTCTATGTCGCGTTGTCCAACCAGATAGAAAATGGCTACGGAATATGCCGGTAGAAAAAAATGTGACGAACTGGATATAAAGGTCGCGTCACCCTCACAGAGAGACAATGTATAAGTACGCCGAGAGATTGCACTACTTGTTTTCCTTATTAGGAAGCGGAAGTTAGCATTCAGATGAGACTTTCTTTTACTGTCTGACTTTATGGATGGATCGACCCAAATAAAATCCCAAAATAAAAAATAAAAAATAAAGCTGTTTACTTTATTATTCCGAGAAATATATTTGCCAAGATTTAGCCAAAAAATGTAGGTGGCCTAATGTAGACTAAATTTATCAGGGACAATTCAAAGCATGGGGTTGTGCTGTCTTTTTCTGGATATTTAAATAGGCTTAACTAGTGTAGTGTCCGTTCGAACATAGGCATACTATACCAACCCGTAGACCAATTACATGCCCGCAGGTAGGCTTGCTTTAAAAAATAAGATGATAGGGAAAAACATAATTCCAGCTAAGCAATCAATAATCAATATTGAATATAGGCTAAGCATGCTGCATGTGACAGTTTTACAGTTCAAAATGACATAAGCCTAACAACTGTTTTGAATTAAAGCTATAGGCCCTTAGCTATGTTATGACAGCTTTAGTCCAATATTCCAAATTTCGTGTGAAGTTGGACCATTTCTGCTTGATGAGAATGCATAGTACATGAGAAGAACAGTATTCCTGCATGAGCCTCACTGTCTGTCACACAAAGAGGATGAAATTAATATTAAAAAAAATCATAGATAAGAATAAACCTCAAGTCATGATCTGCACGGGTAATTGCAGCCTTTGCAATTAATTGCATTTGTTCAAAATAAAAAGCAATTAATTGTGCAGCCCTAATCCACACCAATCTTTAAGGCACCCACTCATCTCAACTGAGAGATGGTCTACAGACCTCCTCCTCCTCTTCCTAGTCTTTCTCTTTTCATTATTTTAGGCCTATATGCCTTCACAAAATGGCATTCATATAAATCTCCAATTTCTACATTTCTTTTAAAACATTGATTCTCTCAAAGTTTAAATCTACTATTTTGTGATAAGGCCTACTAAATGTGCATTATACAGTTTCTCTCTGCTGTTCAAAAGATTATCCGAAGGACCTATATGTCCTTCCTTCATCGTGGCCATAGACTGTTAGTCTATGATCGTGGCAAAATGGAAGTAGTTTGGCCCTCTGACGTCATCAACATATTTTACTGAACGGTAGACTTTTATGCTATATTTGCTGTGTTGCGATCAACTTTGAAAATAACTCCATTAGTTGTATTTGTGATAAAACGGAGTACCTTTGAGTTGCACCAATATCTAACGTTACAAAATGTTCTTTTTAAGTACAGTATTTCCGGAAGTAGCGTTTCAATGTCTTGGCCAATCAGTACTCTGCCTTGTTTTAAACGTCTCAGCAGTAATCGTACAAACGATGTGAGGGAAAGACAGCAGACACAGCCACCTTCTGGTGAAATTTTTATCATTGTCGGGCTGACCTTAGATGTCGCGGACTGGGGCAAGAAGTAGTAACTTAACGAAGGATTTTGAGTTACTGTCGTGTTGTTTACGAACTAGCCAGTCGTGTGGCTAACTGGCTTAACACATTCATGGGAACCGAGGAGCGAGGTTAGTGGTTGTGCGTTACGTTAATGGAAGTCCAGTCATAACGTTAGTCTACGTAGCAGTGCTTAGCCAGTCTGACGGCTAACGTTAGCTATATCTTTGTACTTCTGGCACACATACTCGTCAGTATTCCTACCTCTGATGTGAAAGTTTCGATTATTTTTCTCAGTGCTATTAGCAGAGGCGATATGCATTGCTAGGTCAATTAAACAATGTTGTTCTTTAAATCTAGTCTGCTGATTTGATTCTGTTGCTAGCGCGGTGACCAAAACCGGCTTGCTATGCTAACGTTACTTAATAAAGCTAGTTAACGTTACTTTCCCTCGGCTGGCCAGTTAATGTTAACGTCAGCTATATTTAACAAGTCTAGTATGTTAATGTGCGTCTAATGTTTCTGTTTTCAATATGTTGCTCTGTTTGATGGTGAAAATAGTACAGTTGGCATATGTTTATAGCCTCTAACGTTAATGTGAAAGTTCATCTGTTGTTGGTGAGCTAGGCTAATAATCTAGTTAGCAAATTGGCTGTAATACGTTGCCTCTTTCGAAGGCTTTTGCTGGCGTGCCTAATGTTGTAACCTAACGTCTACTAAAGAAGAGGCGCCAGTAGCCATGGCCACTGGGTTAGCTGAGCGATTTAGTTTAATTTCCAGGCATTCATGTCAAATTTAGTAACGTTACAGAGTTGTATATCAGTTGTCGCATTTCTATTGACGGTCGTCAAGTGTACATTTGGGAAGTGGTGAGATTAACTTGATGTAAACAGACATAACTCAGTGCCCTGAACAAATATAACGTTAACATTTAGTAGCAAAAGCATAGTGTTTGTCATAATAAATAAGGCCAGACGCATAGTTTCCAAAATAACTAATTAGCATTAATGCAAATAATGTTCTGTGTGTCGGTAGCAGACATGGGTGTGCAAAAGTTAATGGTAGCTGTGCATACCAACACGCACATCTGATTTAGTTTGGCTGGAATGTTTGGCCAACTTCGTAAATATCTCCTACGTTTACTTGCTAGTTCGCTTGGCTGGCCAATGTTAGTAGTTGTGGCACAGACGAGGGCTAGCATTGCTAAAAATGGCTAGGTTGTTGGTGAAGTCAGTTAGCTCAAGGTTTGGCTCGTAACCCTAGAAACGGCATCAACTACTTTTTCAGGACACTCCGTCCCGCCATTGGCAGAATTGTTGGCGCTTGTGTCTGATAAGTCGCACAATCTACTTGTGGTTGCCCTGTATGTTGTTGGATGAATGCTGTAATGCTCTTTTAAGTAGACTATGAACCCGCCTACACAAATGACAGTGCACTTATTATTTGTTTTTGCATGCATATTATAGAGGTCGTTAATTGAATCTAAATAAATTATTTTATTCAACAGATTGGGTGGAAGTAGCCAATAATCTCCTCTATAAGTGCCACGTAAATTTGAAACTCCAAAGACTGACGGACTGTGACGCCAATGTTTTCGTCGCGCTGTATGAAGCCATCTTGAGCGACAAAGTTCCAGGTAAATCTTTGATTCCTTTGAGATTGGATCGCTGCACTTTGCTTTTCAGTACTGTTTTTGCAGCCATTTAAACAACAACCGCTTCCTGTGGAAAGAGTGTTTGTTTGATTGCACATTTGCACTTGGCGTAGACATGCCACACTCCAAGGCAGTCGCAGAATGTGAGGAATGTGACCAAGAAGGAATCAGACCTGTCAAAACAAGGCTCTCGTTGTGTAAAGCCTGAACAGGTGATAATTACACTGGGACCTGAACAAGACGAACTCAAAGCCAGTGTCGTAAAACAACTCCCCTTTCTTCGTCTGTTGTTTTGGCCTTCAGATTACATAGCTGTCCCAAGAAGCCAAGAAGATGACATCCACAACGTGCAGTCGGTAATCGACTCGCTGGCCTTGGACTACCTCCACATCAGCCTATCCCACATCACTGGTGAGAGAAACAGTCACCCAATTCCTCACACCCTATCACACGCTCACAGCCTATCTCTTGCTGCCTCTAAAATGACGATCAAGTGATCATGCATTGGGGTTTTCCCTGGTGGGGAAAAGCCTGGTGGTTGTGTGAAATCAGACGCTCCCTCCTCATAAGATGGGAACACAGGTCCTTTTGTGCCGCAAATTGTTCAGAGCGAGCTGTGACGAATCGCTTGTCAAATTGGCGTGCCAATTTGGCAGCAGGTAGCGGCCCAGTCTCTCTTGTTGTGTCTGGCCTTATTGAGCCTCCTTTTTGTGTGTGTGTGTGTGTGTGTGTATAGGTGAGAACGTTGTTCGAGGAGACGGGGAATCGGTGCGGAACTTGCTGGAAATCTTTGACGGGCTGCTGGAGTACCTGACAGAGCAGCTGAGCGAAGATGAGGAACTGCAAAATGGAGGTAACGGCTACTTCTCATTTTCATTTCCACTCCTCTTAAAGTTCACATGGGAGAGCAGTAGTAGCGGGCATTGGTAGTGTTGGTAGCTAAGGAGCTGGGCTGGCATGCAGTAGCCAGAAAGTTGTGGGTTCAATTCCCGGCTTCCACCATTATGCCCTTGAGCAAGGCACTTAACCCCGAGTTGCTCCGGGCACAATAGCCCTTGTAATGTAGTTGACATATGTTAGTCGTTTTGGATAGAAGCCTCTGCTAAATGAATACATGTAAACGAGTTTGTATACATGTAAATGACTTCATGATCATGTGGTCCGCTGTTAAATGGCTGACCCATATGAGTATAAGAGGACTTGGCATGTAACTGATGAAGGCCTGTGCCTCGTTTGCTTATCACACAAAGAGGCCACTCTTCTTACACGTCAGGCCTTGAGCCATCAGAAGGCTGCTGCTGCTATTGCTGCGGCTGCTGCTCAACACAAGGGCACAGGATGTCCATCAATTATCAATCCGTAGTCTGTGCGGCACTCGGGGAGAGGGAGAGTGAGCACGGGCCGCTGAGTTAGGGTGGGGGTTGGACGCTGCGCCCTCTACACAAGCGAGCCCTTCAGCTGGCGTGTCCTGGAGGGTGTCGTGCTCTGTTCCACGGAGCACGTGGGGGTAGAGCTTGTGTTGAGCGTGGTGGCTTAGAGGCACCCTCTGTGGCCTCTCTCTCCCCTGTTGGCAGAATGAGCTTCAGGACATGGCTGATCTTCACGTCTGAGATGGTATTGTCTCGCTGGTGGTGCTGTGCTTGAGTCCTAGGGAACAGATCCTCTCTCTCTCTCTCTCTCTGTCTCTCTCTCTGTCTCTCTGTTTTGGAGTGAGCTCATCAGCTCATTGCACATGGCACCATTTCTAAACATTGCTGACAGGACAGGATTTGCTGGCAGCCACTTGCCCATTCAGTGTCTTGATCAGCATTAAGCTTTATCCTCACACACCTCCTCCCTGCCTGGTCACTGTTTGAACTGCTGGCCAGCCAACGCTTGCATTTGCACTACAGACAAAGGTCATCACTGTCCTCCTCATCTCACTGAGGGTGCACATGGAACGCACTCTTCCAGGATTAGATAACTTTTCAAAGGCATAGTCAGGATGCCCACTCAGTGCTCCCTTCAGAGTGACGTTAGTTGGCCTGTTTGTGCAGATTGAATAGTACATGCTGTGTTGATGATTGATTATAGCAACTTGTAACAACATTGTGTTTTTTTTTTTTTTTTTTTTAAATTTTGGAGAGCTTTTCAAGGATTCCAAGAATTACTGTGTCGGCCATTTCTCATGTGCTGGTTGGATGTACAGTGTGTCCAGCTGTAGTTTTTTGCATTTCTGTCAGCTGTCTGTTTTGTTGGCTCTGCCTGTATAAGCGAGAGTGCTGCCAACGCTTGCCCTTGCGTCATTCCCCCTTATCATGTGGAGCCTGTGTGTGTGTGTGTGGACGATTACATCAGAGCTCTGGCTGGACAAGAGGCCGTGGAGGCGGCTCTGTCTTTTGTTGTTGTTGTTGTTGTTATTGTTGTTGTTGTTGTTTTGTGTTTTCAGTGAAAGTCTGAGTCATGTTTTCCCCTCTCTGTTCCCCTTCTAAGCAGCGCGGCAGCCCAATGGAGAGCTCCACAGGAAGGGTCCTCAGGCAGCGCGGGCAGGGGAGCGAGAGCACGAGGACATGTCCCAGGCCTCCAGTGCACAGTACGTGTGTGTGTGTGTGTGTGTGTGCTATTCTATCACAGACTTTCACTTTCTTCCCTTCACTTTGCTTTCACTATCGTTTTCTTGCCTGTTCTCTTTCTGCCCTTCTGTCTCTTGGCCTTGCCATTTTCTTGGCCCTTTCTCATGTATAGTCTATACACATCTTTCTTTCTTTCTTTCTTTCTTTTTTTCTCTCTGACTCACTCACATATACATTCCATCCCTCCCTCCCTCTCTCATGCTTCTCCCTCCCTCCCCCTCTCTCACATGCATCTCTCTCTCTCTCTCTCTCGTCCCCTCAGTGTGACCTTCCTCTCTCACACCAGTTGTTCCAAATGACTTCCTCCTCCCTGTCTCCCTCCTTTCCTGGCATTTGATCGGCCCGGCTTGTTGAGGAGGTGAAAGTGGCGCGCAGGGAGCCCTGTCAGGTGGGGGGGGGGGTTTCCTGCCGGGCAGCGCTAACGCTCGAGCCCCAAAGGGGCGCCCAGAGGAAGGGGCAGAGGGGCGGAGGAGGTCATGCAGCCTGGACAGACACGTATGGGCCATATGGCCTCCCTGCTATACAGACACGTATGGGCCATATGGCCTCCCTGCTATACAGTAAGACACGTATGGGCCATATGGCCTCCCTGCTATACAGTAAGACACGTATGAGCCATATGGCCTCCCTGCTATACAGTAAGGCGACGGTCAGGAACATGTATGGGCCATATGGCCTCCCTGCTAAGTGCTCTTGTTCAGCGACCGCTTTTTTGTGTTTTTGATAGAAATGTTAGAATAAGAAATAGGCCTGTCAGTTTGGTATTAAGCCACATGTTGGGCTGTGTTGCGACCTTTGCCCATCTGTAGATGCTTGGCTGCTGGCTTGAACTGACCAGTGGTTGTTGTCATCGTCGTGTGAGTCTGTGTGTGCCTGTCCTGTTTACACAATAGTGAGTCACAAGACTGTGTGTGTGTGTGTGTGTGTGTGGGGGGGGTTGGATGAGCTAACAGTTCTGCTCGGCCAAAGGGAGCGTCTCTCTGGAGTGGACTGCCTCTTGTTTTGAGTGCCTGTCGCGGGCTGGACACTTGTGTCACTCCCAAACGGCACACTCAGCGTGCCCGAGAAGCCCGCAGCTCCAGCGGTGCCCGTCTGTGGTCATAAAGCAATCAACATGTACTCGCTGGACAGAGGCTCCTCTCAGGGCAAGACCATGAGTCGGCAAATTGCACAACTGCCCGTGGCCTCTTAATGCACATGAAATCATGACTCGGGTTTTAAAGTATATACTGAATTCTTTTGTTAGCAAGCTGTTGGTATGTATACAAGTTTTTGAAAAGAAAAAAAAAATGAGTAGTACTTTTTTTAGTTGGCTGCTAAGCCAGTCCAATCAGATAGGAAGATTAACAGGACTTGGGAACAGATGAGCCTGACTGCCAGCTTCAGAACATGTCTTCAGTAGCGTGTGGTGGTTTGGAAACACAAGAGCTGTTGTCACTCAGGCTGACGAGTGGTGGAGAAGGAGAAGCGAAACCCAAACGCTCCTCTCCTCTCCTCTCCTCCTGCCTCTTCCATATGACACACTATCTCCACATCCCAGTGTGTGCGTTCTAAAGGCCTACTGGCTGACTGAGTTCATATTGTGTCATAGCTCACAAGGAGGAGGAAGCCCAAACATGTCTTGTGTGCTTTTTTTCAAAAGAACTGCACACCGCAGACGCATCAAAGGGGCCCCAGACGTGATTGGGCCGCCGCGATGACCACCATCGCCGGTGCCTCCGCGAGCCCAGCGAACGGAGCAGGCAGCATGCTTAGAATGCCAGGAGTGTGAGGTCATGAGCGGCGATATGGGTGCCCTTGCCAGTAACAATGTAGCCCGCTGAGCAAACACTGAACCAGCTGCTGCAGAGGGGATTGGATTGATTTGGGGGGGAGGGGGGGATTTTTTCATGATTATAATTGCTCTGTGTGTGTGTTCTTTGCAGGTCGGTCGTCCAGTCCAGCAAGCACTCGCTCCACTCTTGGAACGGGGATGAGTCAGAGTCCACCGCCGAACTCATCCGTCTAGGAGACTCGGCCCGCACGTTCACCAAGAAGGAAGGTCAGTCAGAGCTCCCGTTTACTCTCCAAACCCCAAAGCTCAGCAGGCCTCTGTGTAGCAGCAGGTCTCAGCGTAGCTGTGAGTGTGTGTGTGTGTGTGTGTGTGTGTCTGATTGGAGTTGAGGCCTCGCTCTCATCTTTGAGATCTCCGGAGGGTGGTAAGGAACACTGGCTTATTGGAAAACGCTCTCACGGGAGCGGAATTCCTGACCTGCCACCTTCCCACCCCTCCTCCTCCTCAAAGCCTTGTCACCTTCCGCGTAATGACAAATCCTGTTTTTCCGGTTTTCCCTGTAACCTTATTCCTCCCTCAACCCCTTTGGAATTGTTTTCGGAGAGCATAGATTACTGTGTGGTTATATTGTTCTCTCGTTCTCTCTCTCTCTCGCTCTCTCGCTCTCTCTCTCTCTCTTTCCATGGAAGCTTTATAAATATAAATATCACTATTAAGTCACCTTTTCCTCCATTCAAAATCCATCGTTTCCATGTGTTCCCACATGCTAAATATTCTCCGGGTGGCAGTTCCCACCGAATGCCCTTGCCCTCGCGGAAACTTGGGCAGAGCCCTTTTCCATTGCAACGGATGATTTGAGCAGATTTGTTGTCAACAGTTAATTTGATCACTTGGCTTATGAAACCGCAGTTTCCCTGCAGTCTCCCAAATTGCCCTGTTGAAGGTGCTGCAGTTTGATCATTGAGCCGTGTTTTTATATGAGGGAATCTAGTGGTTCACCTGGCCAAACAGTAATAGGGTATTGCTATTACCTGGGCTTAGAGAGAACTGTTAGAATAGTTTAAAAACGGAGAGAAATGTATTGCAATTTAAAGTCTAGTAAAGCCATATGTGTTATGAGTGACCTTGATGAACCCTTGGTGTTGTTGAATGTTATGCGGGTAAACTGGTAGAGCGAGTTTCTAACACCTGTTTTTGTTTTTGTTTTGGTTGTGCAGTAGTGCCTCCTGCACCCAGTGCCCCCTCTCAGGGTCCAGTTGCCCCCTCCGGTGCCCAGGCCGGCACTGCGGGCGCTCTTGTCACCAGCGCCGGTGGCAGCGGCAGCGTCGTCACGGGCACGCAGGCCACCTTACTCCGGGAGCCGCTGCGCTCGGCCATCCCACTCCAGCCACCCTTCCAGACCACCCCGCAGAGGGCCGCCGCCGCAGTCCCCCGGGCCCCATCACTCTCCCCGCGCTCCGCCACCCTCTCTCCGCCCAGCGGCTCGGCCAGCCTGAAGGGGCCGGAGCGGCGGCAGCCGGAGCCGGAGCCAGGTGTGGCTACCGGTCTACAGGTGAGCCCTGCACAGGTGGAGTGGAGCCTGCTGGATGTCTGTTCAGTGAAGTCGCTTTATTTGTCCTGAAGGACTGTAGCGTCTGAGTGCAACCTGTGAGTGCATGGAATCTTCTGCAACAGTGGTGTGAGTGGGAACACAAGGGCAAAACCATTGCGCCTAGGACACTTACAAGGACTTCTTGATAGGTTATCTGCTAGGAGACGAGAGGACGGAATGACGAATGTGTATTGAATCCAGTGTGAACAGTGTAATCGGGGTAAAGGCATGACATCAATACAAACACTGTATTACCTGATCCACCACTTGACTTCCTATTGCTGCTTGTTGTGAGTGAGTGAGTCAGTCATACTCATACTCAGAGTCAAGTCTTCACCTGTTGCCTTGAGCTTGAGGCTTGATACACTTATTCCTCTACTTTTTTTTTTTTTGGGTGTGGGGGTTGTTTTTGAATGGGGAGAACTTTTTTTCTCTCTCTCTTTCTCCTTCCCCGCTGACTGAGTCACTGGAAAAAAGGGGCGAGTGGAAAAGCGAGCCAGTGCTACGCGCGGCCCCGTCAGGATAAAAATAAATACCTCACGAGATCACGCAGCCACGCTCAGCCAGGCCCGAGAGGTGCATTCCACCGCCGCAAAGCTGCAGATCTCATCGTGTCTGTGTGTGTGTGTGTCTGTGTCTAGCACGACAAGTGCAGATTGCTCACATCACACACACATGCTAGTACTTAGCTTCACTTTTATGTGTATTTTGCAAGCAGGCTGACCTAAATTGCATGGTGGATTAGTCTAGACTATCTGAATACAATGTAATCAGCAAGGCCATCCGCTGAGCAGGCGATTGAAAGGGCCAGATCTTCTGCTGAACTCTGTACTTGACTAGATCTTAAAGCAGAATAGTCTCTCTGAATCCTCATCACTGCCCAGTTAATGTAAATATGTAGTTGCAGATAACTGTTATACGTACACACCATACATTAGTGAGGGAGAGAATGTTCTAGGGTGTTATTGGATAGTATTTAACAATGGAGGACCCGCTGTGGTGTTTTTGGCTCTGGACATATCAGCGCCTACTTGACCAGTGTGTGTGCTCATCATCACAGGGCAGCACTACTTGACCAGTGTGTGTGCTCATCATCACAGGGCAGCACTACTTGACCAGTGTGTGTGCTCATCATCACAGGGCAGCACTACTTGACCAGTGTGTGTGTGCTCATCATCACAGGGCAGCACTACTTGACCAGTGTGTGTGTGCTCATCATCACAGGGCAGCACTACTTGACCAGTGTGTGTGCTCATCATCACAGGGCAGCACTACTTGACCAGTGTGTGTGCTCATCATCACAGGGCAGCACTACTTGACCAGTGTATGTGCTCATCATCACAGGGCAGCACTACTTGAACAGTGTGTGTGCTCATCATCACAGGGCAGCACTACTTGACCAGTGTGTGTGTGCTCATCATCACAGGGCAGCACTACTTGACCAGTGTGTGTGCTCATCATCACAGGGCAGCACTACTTGACCAGTGTGTGTGCTCATCATCACAGGGCAGTAGGCACAGCTATGTGGTGGTTTCTCTTCCCCAGTCACTGGTGGCTTCATTGTTTCAGGGTGACACTCTCTGTAGAACAGCCGATGGATGAGTTTCACTGTTGCTTTCTTCCTCTTTGTGTGTGTGTTGTGTGTGTGTGTGTGTGTGTGTGTGTGTGTGTGTGTGTGTGTGTGTGTGTGTGTGTGTGTGTGTGTGTGTGTGTGTGTGTGTGTGTGTGTGTGTGTGTGTGTGTGTGTGTGTGTGTGTGTGTGTGTGTGTGTGCACTGTTTCAGTCTGGTCCTATGAACAGATAAAGGTTACGTTTCTGGGCAGCGCTCTTCCTGCTGTGGCTGATTGTGTCAGCAGCCGACGCAGGTCAGTACTCTAACACTTCCCTCTGCTTTGCATGGTGATTTGACTCTCTCTGTCTCTCTCTAGAATGGTCATTCTCTGAGGCCCACCAGTGACTGTCTGCGCTCTGGTCACCTCCTGTCCCCGTCATCACCCCACTCTCCTGGTACGTATGAACCTTATGCTCAAACAGACTTGCCAACCACACATTTTCACATCAAAGAACAGCGATAAGTTTTTACGTAAAACTACGCAAAAATGAGCAAACATGCAACTTCTCCGGAAAGCTCTCTGGAGCGAGCATGTGAATTAGAATCTCTCCTGATCTATTTCATGTGAGGGTGAGCGAAAGAGAGAAAGTGACCGTGATGGTGACGATGACGGAGCATCGTGATTGGCCTCTTTTTGTGCTAGTTTTTCTTCGGCCAACGGTGGGTTAAATGAAAGACTTGATGAGGTGAGCTTGTGTTCACTCGCAAATTTGCGTTCCCCCAGCTGCTGTTTTGCGAAACTAAAAATCTCCAATGAGTCTTGGAAAGTTATTACTTGTTCATCACTTATTTCAGTTAGCATTATATTTTCCATGTGTCGCTGATGGTTAACGTTTTCATAACTAAAAGGCGCTCAGGGAGCACAGATATTTCCAAGGCCAAATGTAGCCATTTACAACAAGTCTGAAAGTGGACCTAGGCTAAATATTTTGAGCTGCTCAGTGAGGAGTGTTTATGTAGTTTTTTCTTTGTAGAATATACTTTAGATAATTTCTTCTTGATTATTATCGTGAAAACAAGGGAGACCAAATATTAGGCTTTCAGACGGAGATTGCGCAGGGCACAGCCCTATGTTTCCAAAATCATTTTGATGCAACATGACGAACAGCATTTCTGCTATTGTCTGAGTGGCATTCTCTATTATTTTATTTTGGAATTACCAAAATACGCAGTAAGACTAGATTTTTTTTTTAGTTCATCAACATTTTTGTACACTGAATTTGAATCTTAACAGATATGTATTTTTTTTATAATACCAATAAATAATCTAGTGGAATCGTTTGTCATCTGACCTTCGTATGAGTGATTAGGTTGCAGAGTTATATTTGAGAGATGAATCATGGAGAAACATTAAGATCACTACAAATTGTATCTTTTTTTTTTGATGGTCCTTGTCAATTGTTTACAGTCAGCCGTCTGCTGCTGTGTCTGGCCCACGGAAACCTCCTCCTGGGGACGGAGCCTTTGTGATTCTCTCTGGAACTCCAGAAATTGGCCTCTCTCTGGAACTCCAGAAATTGGCCTCCCGCTCGGCCTCCTCTTTCCTGTCTCCAACCTCTGGCCTCAAGACTCTGTCTTTCAGTCCTTTTGAAGCTAAACATAATGGGGGAATAATTTATTAAAATTCAATGCTGAACCATTTTGATGTTTTAAATGTGAGCATACTTTTTATGTAGCCCACTTATTGTTCCAAACTCAAGTCGGTTCTGGTGATGCAAGGCTACTTCTTACACTCAATAAGAGCAGATGTCTTCTACTCACCCAGAGTCGAGTCCACTTTATCTAGGAGACTGTCGAGCACAGCTTTCACATCGTCATCCCTCTGTTCATTTCTCTCACAGTCTTCCAACTCTTTGTCCAAGAATACATCCAAGGTCATGAAGAACATTTAGGATGTCTTCTGGGATCTCCATGGGCAGAGTTAGTCCTTCTGCCCTCTCCCAAGCCCTCTTGCCCAGGCCAGTTCTGCCGTCTTTGACCCGCTTCAGCTCCTTTATTAGGAGGTTTTGGAGTTCCTTTTTGGTCTTTTTTTTTTTTTTTTTTTTTTTTTTTTTTCATCCATGTTTTGTCCATGTCCATCAACGTTAACCCCCAAAGCCTCCAGCTCTCTCTTCAGTTCCTCCAGTCTGTATTTTTTCACGCGCTTCTTAATGGCTCTACCTGAACTGTGCCCATCCTGCCGTGCTGCTAGGCAGCAGGCTAAGAACCAGCAGAACCACATTAAACAGATCACCAGAAATCAAAGTCCAAAAATCAATTTATCAACAAATCTGAAACCAGCCAACTTCTACACAAACTCAAGAAAGAGTGAACAAAAGTTCCAGTTTACCCTGTGCTATGTGTGTCTATGACATTCTGATGTTGCCTAGCCACCTTTGTGATCCTAAACGGAATGGTATGATACAAGACTATTGTTACCAGTTAAATGCATCATTCAATGGAATCTTTGTGAAAGGTGGTAAATAATAACAAAAAAAGTTATTTTCAGTTGCACGCTCAGCTTAAATTTAGATATTTAATAAGAGTCAACTATTCATTTTTTTTTGATAGTGTATATACATATTTATATGTTGCGCTGATATTTGGCTGCACACATCTAGACCAAGATGAGCTGAAAAAGTTGTACTCAAAATATCTGTTCTGGATTGGCAGGACTGCCTCAGCCACATCATCACTGGGTGCCAGATGCATGTCAGCCTTTGGCAGCTCAGCTATTGATTGTGCCATTATGTGCAATAGTAGTGTAATGTGCCCATGACTTAGATAATCATCTGTGAATGTCTGACTGCTGTAATCACTCTCACAGTATTTCATTCTCATATAAACATAAAGTAAAGTACTCAAGTAGAGCGGGTAGCTCAGTTGTCTAAGGGGATAGGCTGCTTATCGTAAGATCAGTGGTTAGAGTCCCAGATGATAACTTGATGTTGCATGTCTGCACATCTGCATTGTCTCAGTCCACCCAGCTGTAAAAATGGGGAGCAGCTTCTGCTGGGAGTCACCTGTGTCACCTGTCCCGTCCAGGGGGAGTCTACGGCTCTCGTCTGCTTAGCCGCCACGGAAACCGGACGTAAAAAAGCCGGCCAAATTGGCCTCCGTGGTTCCATGGATAAACTATACTAGGATATACTCAATGGACTAAATGACAACTGCTGTTGCTTGCTGTCTGATTACTGATTGTAGTTTCCCAATGAGCCAGGAAGCTGTAGAGACCAGCTTTTGTTTTATGCTTTGGGTGGGTGTTCGGTGTGTTGTTTGTGAGCTAATCCTAACTTGTGCGCCCTTTGTGTTGTCTTGATGTGCAGTGACCAGTGAGAGGTCTTCGTCCAGTCAGAGGAAAGCCAGTGGAGAGAGCAGACACCAGCCAGAGGTAAGCCTGTCCCTGACCCCTATCAATACACCACAGATCCCAACCTCATACATCCTCTATACCCGGGCAGGTGTCCACGGGACAGACCGGGCCTTCCGTCCAAACGTCTATCAGACAAAACATATCTCTTACCAGTAAAACAAACTACTTTTGTTCCGACATGTACACGTGCCTGAAGGTTTCAGACAGAGATTTCGGTATAAAACCACTCTCTCTCTCTCTCTTCTCTCTTCACTGCACTCTTTAAGAATGACCTCATGTCATCAGGTCATCGAGCCGAGTGCTTGCGGTGTCCAGCTGGACTCCTCGCCCACGATTATGCAATTATTACCAGCGCGCTCTGTAATGCCGGCCTATAAATATCTTGTGGAGAGTGGCGAGAACACCCAAACGTATCCTGTTTTGTTTTCCAGTGCTCCTCGGCCAGGGAAATGTGCACATTGTCAGCTGTAGGCATGGCAAGAGCAGCCGCGTTTGAGCACTTTTTCCTGGCGCCGGCATCATAGTTCATACATTTTTACATCCTCACTCCTTGTGTCCTGTGCCAGTGTGAAAGGACTCGTAGTAACATCTGAACAGGCCAAAAAAGCAAAGCAAGTTCTTAATGAAATGGGGATTGTGCGTGGGTGTTTTAGCGCGACGTGTTTAGATGGAATTCTTGTGGTTCTGTTTAGCTTCACTTAGCGTCCATTCAGTTGATAAACTCGTTTCACTGTGCGTCCAGCATGTCAGTCATGTTTATCGGCGTGTTTTTGTTTTTATATGAGCCTCCTTAGCTACTTAACAAGATCTAGCAGCAGGACTAGTGATGAAGTGTGCCTTTGGTTTACGCTGAAGAGGCCCCAGGTTAAAAATACCCAGCCATGTCTTCGGCCCCTTTGCACCGAGGCTCAGATTGCAAGCTGCATGCCACGGCTACCGGAGAATTAACTCCCTTGAGGTGATGAGTCCGGTTCTGCACGCAGAGGAAAAAATGAGCCCCTTAGAACTGTTCTCCTATGGTTCAAGGGAAGATCTAAAGGTTTGGCATGGAACCTTTTTAACAGGCAAATGACCCTTGACAAGAGCTGGGACTCCTCCCATACGTCATCTCCATACGGGGAAAAAAGGTCCAAGTCTGTCGGTCCGTGCTCCAACCACACTTGATTTGAAATGGGTCAATGAGATGCTGATTAGCGGAGCTCACAGGATCTAGATCATCAGGAGCGATGGTGGAGGAGCAGGGGATGGGGGAGAACTCCCAGGCAAGATTGAGCACCACTGGCCTAGAGGGCTCTGCCAAAGTCTGTTTTAGTCAAGTCCCTCCGCTCGGCGGCCATATTGCAACGCATTTTTGGGCACTTATTGGGCATCTATTTGGGGCAGAACTGGGAAGGCGTGTGCAAGGCTTCAAGACGCCAACCTCGCCCCAGCTGCGAGATCTCAACACATGATTGGCACGATGTATTCACATGTCAACCTATGGCGGCGGTCAACTTATGCTTAGCGGTTTGTGAGGCTATTGCATCTCCACGGTTCATCTCTCTCTTGACCCTTTGTGACCGCTCTGCCTGCAGAGGACGGCAACGACGGGGCCCAGGCGAGTGCTCTTCCGCACGCAGCCCGAGGTGCTGCTGATGTCCCTGCGCGAGGAGCTGGAGGGAGGCGCCCTGCACAACGGCCACCCCGAGGAGCTGCGTGTCAACGGGGAGACGCAGGAGGAGGAGCTCCTGCAGCTGAGCTCCAGCTCCAGGAGGTAAGCGCAGGGGAGCATTGTACCTTTAGGGCTTGGCAAGACAACTGTATTTGACAACTGCAGAAATGAGTGTGTGTGTGTGTGGGGAACCCTAGCCCGTGTGTGTGGAACCCTAGCCAAAGTGTGTGTGTAGAACCCTGGCCCAAGTGTGTGTGTGTGTGTGTGTGTGTGTGTGTGTGTGTGTGTGTGTGTGGAACCCTAGCCCAAGTGCGTGTGTGTGTGTGTGTGTGTAATGCTATCAAAGAGGAGGAGTGTAATGTATGGGACTATTCAGGTCCTCTAGTATTATGTGGACTGTGATTGGTCACTATGGATCTTCCTGACGCGGCTCCTTCTCTGTCTTCGCTCTGGTCAGTGAGCGTGCGAGCGTGTCGGAGGCCGGCAGGTCCCCCGGCCAGAAGGAGCCGCTGTCCAGCCGCAGCCGGCGCAACAGGAAGGCGGAGCAGGAGCTGCATGACATGTCGGAGAAGCTGTCGCGGCGGCTGGAGGAGCTGGACCAGATGCTGAAGCGTGCACTGGGCGAGAGTGGCGAGGAGGACCAGCAGTCCCACCACAGCGACAGCGTCATGGAGCGCAGGAGGCCGGCCAGAGACGCAGGTAACGCACGCCCTCATGGAGCAGCTGGACACATGGCCCACAGGCCCACAGCGCTGGACACAAGTCAACCTGGGAGTATCGAGATAAAAACGCTTTTTTTCCCTAAAGTCTGCCGGTTGGCTGCCGTCATACAAAATGATCGAAAACTAAACTAAAACAGCGAGAAGAAGGATGTTTTCAGGATTCACGGTAGACGGTAGACTATTTCATTGCTCTGATTGGTTAGGTCTATCCAATTGAGTGCAGAGGCATTTCTGCCCCTGTATAGGTGGAAATGCGCCCCACAATCACGTCCCAATCAGGCCATATCAGACTCCCATTCTGACCAGAGTATGGCTACGTCAGGCTGGGCATAGGTCATTCTGAAACCAGCATATGATGTGCACTCTCACAAGCAAACTTCATGCTCCTCTCTTGTCCTGTCCTTCCTCTTCCTCTTCCTCTCCTCTTCCTCCCTCTCTGGCCCTCCCCTGCCCTGTGCTCAGACGTGCCCCTGACTAACGGGGTGACGCGCTCCCTCTCGCCCTCCCCTCCGCCCCTCGCGCGCCGCCCGCTGCACACCCAGCTGGACGAGGCCACCGCCACCACCGCCGGACATGACTCTGCACACCACATGGCCCGCACCCGCCGGAGGGAGCTCCGCCAGCTACACAGCCAGAGACGACGGGGACAGGTCAGTACAGATGCGCGCACACACACACACACACACACACACACACACACACACACACACACACACACACACACACACACACACACACGCACACACACACACACGCGCGCGCGCACACATTCCAGAGTGGCACTGACTCCGTAATGGCTAGTAGCTATGGGTCACTTTGATCTTTCATTAGATCTCATGTCTCTAGTACAGTAACTCCTGGCATAGATCTAAACTTTTGGACAGCCTGACCCAAATTAATGCTGACTGATGTCAGACACGGTCAAAAAATGTCCTTGTTGACATCATGACCCAGTTTACTGTTTTTTTAATTTGGTCAGGTCCTTGGTCCCAGGTCAGTTTTTGGAGGCCGTCTTTATTTATTCCCAACCTGCTGTACACATGCCATATAGCCTTGACCTGCTGGCCGCCATTAGCGGCGCTAGTGACCTGTGGCCGCAGGTGATGAGTGGCACAGGACTGAACAGGTTGCATTGTAGGAAAGGGAGGGAGGTCAAGCGCAGGGCCAAGATGGCGTCTGCTGACGCCAGTTTCTCTGTGCAGATGGTGGGCACAGCCTACGAGGAGGAGCTGAAGAGGTACGCAGACGAGGAGCGGGCGGACATGGCCAAGGAGAGATTACGAATCCAAGAAACGGTGAGAGAAACAGACAAAAATGACCCTTCCCATAGAAACCCTTTTAAAAGGCATACTATAGAGAGACAAAAATGACCCTTCCCATAGAAACCCTTTTAAAAGGCATACGATACTAATATAGGGTGCTGGTCATCTGCAGTGGGAATTAACCCTGACTGCAAAAATGATTGCAAGCCTAACTGTATTTGTTTACAATTGCCATTTAAAGAGCTTGCATACTGTTTACATGCACTTAAATTGCTTCATCATCACTATTAAACCTATAATAATGATTGCAAGCCTGTAGTCCTGTAAAACAAACCGTATTTGTTTAAGATCAGCTATTTGTAGTGCTTGCCTTGCATACAGTTTACATGCACATAAAGGCTTCATCATCACAAGGAGAAGCTGTGAACAGGCGGCTTTGATGTCAGTTGTCAGCCATAACTCCCACAGTCCAAAGTAAGTGAGAAGTGACCAGTATGTTCTAGTGCGTTTCTGCCCAATGGAGCAGACCGAGTGCTCTAGCCAAAAGCCCCTGAGTCACCTGCTGACAGTGGAGGTGCTCATAAAACACAGGCTTGTCACCAGCCGTTTGGGCCTCACGGACACTTTGACTTGAGGCCAGAGAAGGCTGGGATTGAATTGGACATGGTCCAGTGGGCCGTGGGCCACTCTACCCACTCTAGAGAGAGAGTGTGTGTGTGTGTGTGTGTGTGATGGTTCTCTGTCTTTGTGCACACAGGAGCAGGAGTACAGGGAGGCTCTGAGGAAAGAGACGCCTCGCAGCCCCAAGTCAGCGGAGGCCGGAAGCCCCAAGACCTCCGGATCGCCAAGCTCGTCTCGCACCAAACACGCATCATCCGGCCACAAGCAGGCACAGCTTCGCAAAGCCACACCCAGTAAGACCCCTCTGTTCCTGACCACACGTGACGCAGCACTTCAGTAATGTCTGCTTGTGATGTGGAATGTGTTGGATTAGATGGCATCCATTACACTGCTTCAGCTCGCCCAGTGCTTGTGTTTTCTCACTTCCCTTTTCTCTTCCATCCATCCATCCATCCTACCCTCTTTTCTTTCTTTCTATCTTTCTTTCTATCTCTCCGTCTTCTCTTCTTTTTACTCCCCCTCTCTTTCTCTCCTTTACTCCATTTCTTTCTTTCTTTCTTTCTCTCTCTCTTTCTTTCTTTCTTTCTTTCTTTCTTTCTTTCTCTCTTTCTTTCTTTCTTTCTTTCTTTCTTTCTCTCTTTCTCTCTTTCTCTCTCTCTCTCCTCCCCCTCTAGTGAAGCTGAAGGAGAATGACCTGCTGCCCACCCTGCTGGAGGAGTTCCCTGGTCTGCAGGTGTCCCCTCACACCCTGGGCCACATGTGGAAGCAGCAGCTGCGGCAGGTGGACCACCTCAACGCTTCCGAAAACCAGCGCAGCCACTTCAAACTGGCCAACCAGGTGAGCACAGCAACACACACACACACACACACACACACACACACACACACACACACACACACACACACACACACAGGGAGGGAGGGAGAGAGAGAGACACACACACACACACACAGAGGGAGAGCGGGAGAGAGACACACACACACACACACAGAGGGAGAGCGAGACACACACACACACACACGGCTGTGATTGGGCTCAGTGCCCTGGGGCAGAGGAGTCTAGCCGAGAGATTGTAAACGGGAGGGAGCCTACTGTGTGTTGGGGGTTCCATCAACTAGAGAACCATTAGAACAACTAGGCGGATAACCATGTAAAGATGGAACACCTGCTGCCAATAGCTAACACGGCCAATCATGTTAGGGCTAGCACTGTACTGGTACATAACTGTTGAAAACTCGTCAACTAGTTAAAAAACAAACATTAGACGTGAAACTCCGTGTGTGTGTGTGTGTGTGTATGATGGAATCTGTGTGTCTCTTCTTGTCTTAGGTGGAGGATGCAAAGAAGAGGCATGACATGCTAGTGGAGATCATTCGCAAAGAGCAGGAACACAACCGCCGACTGGTGAGTGAACAACACCTGTGCTCTCTCACTGTAAGTGGCCGCTGCCGTAGAGACCTAACTGACCTGTCCAATCGTCCGCCCAATGGCAGAAGGACCAGAGGGAGCGCGTGCAGCAGCAGAAGTCGACGCAGAACAAGCTCCGCGAGCAGCGGCAGCAGATCGCCCGTGCCAAGAAGTACTACGGAGACTACCACCTGCAGCTGCGCTCGCGCCTGGCCCGGGCACGCACGCGTGAGGAGAGGGTCAGTACACTCACACTCACTCTCTCACGCACGCACGCACGCACACGCACACGCACACGCACACGCACACGCACACGCACACGCACACAATCACACACACGCACAATCACACACGCACAATCACACTCTCTCTCTCATACACACTCACTCACTCTCTCTCTCATACACACTCACTCACACTCTCTCTCTCACACTCTCTCTCTCACACACTCACTCACACACACACACACACAAACAAACAAACAAACACAAACAAACAACACACACACACACTGCCCAGCAGGCATATGTCTCCCTCCCCATTACAGTGACCTTTTCAGACCTTACAGTGTTTGAATGCAGTGGGGACTGGATGGCAAAATAGGATCATGCTGTTCAATGTTTGACGTATTAAACCACAACCTGCATGACGACGGGTCTTGTACACATCAATACTATAAACATTCACGTCAGTAAGACCTTCCACTCACCTGCATATCCAGGTTTTTGCTTTAACGTTACTCATCACAAATTGTTCCTGTGCCACTACAGGATCTGATGTTGTACTGGCCACGTTCCTCCTCCATGTCTAGTGTGCTTTCCAGCCCTGAGTGGTTAGCGTAGCGTAGCTGACCCCCGCCCTGTCCCCTCCTGTCCTCTCCCCCCGCCCCCCCAGCTCTTTAAGCAGATCTTCCAGGAGGGCGTTGAGCTGCAGAAGGCTCGGCTGAGGGAAGAGCGCGCCTACGCCAAGGAGCAGCGGCAGGAGCACCAGCGCCGACATCGCACTGAGCTGGAGGCCATGGAGAACTACTACAAGGACCAGGTGCGCTCGCTCGCTTTCACTCACACATAACTGTATGGACCTTTCTTACAGCAGCCATTTTGGCACAAAATAGTAAGGCAAGTATGGGTGTTATTAATTATAGTAAAGACATCTCTGTTTAGTTTAAGTGTAGCAGAATGAGAACCTTAATTACTGTCCTTTGTAACACCTGGGCCTGTCATACACTTCATGTCAACGTAGAACCTAGAACGTGGAGTAGAACCCACAGTATCTCTCCAGAGATGAGATGGTACGTGTTAGAAGGAATTGGTGATTGTCTTAGTCTCTCCAGAGACATGAGAGCATGATCCCAGATTTGCAGGTGAAGTGTTTTGGTATAGTGCTACCAATCCAGTCTTTAGGAAAAACATCTCCATGTGCAGCTGAAGAGTTGCCCATTTTTTGTGTGTGTGTGAGAATTTGATCTGGTCTCACTTAAGTGGAGGGTGATTTTTGGAAATGGTGAGTGATCTTAGGAAGTTGTTAACTTTTCCTGTGTGCAATGTTCCTGTCGGAAAAGTTAGCGAGGGCTGGAGGCCAGGGCAGGCACCACTTAATTTGTGGTGTTGAGCGCATTCTCATGTTTTTCCGCCTAGTCTACTTCCAAATCCCTCAAGGAAATTGTATAGGATTTAGGCTGACGGCATATGGTCATATAGAAGGCTGTTAGGAAAATGAGTTGATATGCTATTATGTCTTTAGTGATGGTGGTAGTCATGTGACATGAGCAGAGGATGGCAACATTGACCTCACTTGTGCCCATCGTCTGATTGTACTTCCTGGTCTCTTGACCTCACTTGTGCCCATTTTCTGATTGTCTGATTGTACTTCCTGGTCTCTTCCAGATGTCGTTGCTGGCTGAAACCCTCGCTCAAGAACGGCAGGATATCCAGGTGCGCAAGAAGGCCCAGGAGAAGGTGAGGTTCTAGTCCAGGCTCCTCGGTTCCTCAGTAGGTTCCAGTCTGTACCGGTTCTAAAATCTGATTCAGCGGCCGTGCCGACTACAGTACACGCTCTAGATGACAAGGTGCTGCTGCATTATGTATGAGCGGTAACAGCAGATCTGATGTTGCGAGAGGGAACCGCGGCGCCCCCACTAGCCACAGCGCGCTGTAAATGTTTAATGCAGCACAGCCGCCATCCATCTGGGACACAGGTAATGGAGTCCGCCGGGACCGCGTGCTGTGGGGACTGGGGCTGCATCTGTAGCGGCTCCACAGAGGCCACAACCCTGGCGTCCCAGAGAAGACTAGTTATTGTCCATCACACACACACACAGGCTACAGCACTGAGTGTAATGGCCATGTGAATATTTAATCCAGGACAAAAGGGTGCTCCTGGTCCTGTTCTATAGAATAGGAACCATTCCGAAAGACATTTTTGAGTCCATTTTGTGCCCAAACAGACTCTCTTGTGTCCAATAGTGAGCGTGTGTGTTAATTGTGTGTCTGGTTGGGCAGGCCCTGCACAAGCTGAAGAGGGAGCTACGCAACAAGATGGAGCGCGAGATCGGCGAGCTGCAGCGCATCATCATCCAGAACGACGAGGACGACTACTTCCGCGACCTGGAGGCGGAGCGACTGCGCAGCCGCCTGCAGATGGCCTCCTTCCAGTACAACACCAGCTGCCTGCACTGACCTCAGATCAGATCAGCTGATCAGGACTGATCAGAGCAAGACTCCGGCTCCTCACGGTTGATTGTAATGCATTGGACCTTGGGATGTGTGTGTATGGGTGTGTGTGGACGGTGTTGTCACTGGATCTGCATGGTACAGATAGGATGGTGGGCCTTGGGGTGTATTAAGGCTGAAGCAGGCTCCACACACTCGTACGCACGCACACACACACCCTTTCCCTCATATACACACGTCTGCTGCTAACTCTGCTAACGTCACCTTTTCCTTGACTCTTCCAACAGTTGTCCAGCATTAACTGAAACCTTTTTATTTTATTTATTGTGCTGTTGTTTTTAAAAACAATTGTGATCTTTTAAAAGAAAAAAAGGATTAGTCTGCATTTTGTACCGGTGTTGTCTTGTGTGGTGGGGATGATTTAGCGTGCATGTGAACCTGTCTTCCTCAGGACACCGGAACACTGAGCGATGCAACACGAATAATGTGTCACTAAAACAAATAATTATTTAATTTTATTCATGCCTTTAAAAAAAACAGACAAAAAAAACAAAACGATATGCTGGATTGTTTTTCTCTCGTGTCTTGAACACTGTTGAATTATTCTGTAATGAATGAATGATTGAATGAACGGATTTTATTTATGAAACTGGTGTGGTGCAGTCTCTTGCCATAATGTGTGTGCGTGGTTATTTTCAACCATTAGGGGGCGCAGTGCAGAAGGAGTTTAGCGTCAGTATTGAGTGCAGTAGAACATGACTGGGCCATAAGTGAGGATGCTATTTGAAACCCAAGCTTAAGTGAAGACCTGTCGAGCTCATACTGAGTAGTTAGTGATTTTAATGAGTAGGCACTGAACAAAAATTAGCTTATGGAATATTGTATGGCAGGAGCAGTTTATCATTAATGTAGACTATTGCTGTATGTGTGATCCAGGTATTCAACACCCAAGTTTATCTACTAAGCCGAAAAAGAATAAATAAATAAGCCCATGATGTGAAATCAATCATAACTAAGATGACTGTGACCAACACAAAAGCCCATGGTCATGGAAAACTTGAAAAGGCATGGAATTGTAAAAACAAATTTTCCAGAACAGTAGAGATCATGGAATCAGGTAAATTCATTGACGGTTTTGTCATTTTGTGCTACTAGGGCTGTAGGTAGGAGATAGGGCAGCCCACATGTTGTATGTGTTCATCACAGAATTCAATCGCCTCACATAGATATAGCATGGGGGTAATAACCATGTAAGAAACATACGTTGGGTGGAAAGAAAGTACATTTTTATCATTGAAGTCACATTTCATAATTAGCCTCGAACTGTGGTGTTAAGCAGGCCTACACCATGTTTGTATACTTGTTGGCCATGAGCGGTCATGAAAATTTCATTCAAGGTCATTGAAGTAATTTGACGGTTTTGAAATTGTGTCAGTGAAAATGGGTGGTAACACTGCTAAATACTTTAATAATAATTATAAATTATGAACCGAAGATGCTTTAGGCCTACTTACTCTTCCAAATCTTCCCAGAACAGAAATGTGAGGTCACCATTGTGTTCGCAGTGTTGTAGAGCACTAAAGCCTACACATTTACCTTTTCCAGTAAATGTGGTCAATGGCACCTCTCACATCCTGGCCATTTATGTGTTTTTAGTAAATACATTAAAATGGTCAGACTCAAAGAATCAGGAGGACATGTTTCCCCAGAATTCCTCCAGAGTCAGGCCCACACCATGACGTCCAGAGACATTTTTATTTCTCTGGTTGAAGTCCTATTTCCAGTCACAGCCTTTTTTTAACTGGAACCAGTCTTCTTAATGTCCTCCTCAAACCCCCTATCTGAAATCAATCCACATTTTTACCTCACAAATGATCTAAGGGCAGACCCACAAAGCAGACCACAGTCCCCCTCGTGTCTGTATTTAACATAGTTGTATTTGGTAAGGCACTTGCCTCTTACATAACTTAGGAATGTGGACAAACTGAGTCATCGCTCACTGGCAGCTGAAGAAAAACGTGAGTCAGGTATTTCTGTCCTGGGGAGACATTGAGAAGTTATTAATGCAAATCAAAACATCCCAAGTCCGTCGTCTAGAATCGCAGCAGCAGACCTACTGCACTATAGCTTGAAGCCTATATGGCTTTGTTCACATCACTTCATCTTAGAAAGGCTCATTCAAACGTGTCTATCTAAACAGAAAGTTCGCTCTATACTCGATGGAGAAGGCCCAGTCCGACAACAAAAGCAAATGGAGTGTTAATTCTTTCTGCTCACTCTCTCCACCAGCGCACGTTTAGCCCCGATGTTCGGTGTTAAGACAACGGGCCTGTCTGCCAAAGAAGGACACGCAGAAACGGAGGCTGTTTATTAAACAGGTTTGCTGCCAGTTGCGAACAGCATGGACTTTATTGCTCATCTCTGCAGGGCTACAGGAGACTGGTTCTCCTCAATGGGACTTTATGTACAAGTGTGTGTGTGTGAGAGAGAGAGAGAGAGAAAGCATACAAAACAGCCACGTGAGACTGACATACTGTAGTAATAAATACAAAATGAGTCCAATGGAAACCAAAATGATTAAAATAAAAAAAAAAAAAAAGATTCAGATGGCTTGACATGGAAGGGTTTTGTCACTTAAAAACGAGTCCAGAACACATTTACATAAGCGCAGCAAAAACCAACGTATCACACAACAAACATTCAAAAACAATAAAATAAAAAAAGACTCATAGTGTGTTGCAATTCTAGCTAACTGCACCAGTTAGCCTTTAGATAACAGATACATTTGCCATGCTACAGAGGACGCATTTGCATTACCCAAAAACTGACTTTTGATACGCAACAAAATCACCCAATCGGCGATGACGCACAATGAAGACTTATGATTACGGCTAACTGTTAAAAGCACAAAAGCTGTATGTGTGTATTGGACATGTTAATGTGTTATAGTAACTATACAAAAGTCAGTAAATATCGAAGTTGCCCCTTATTGCTGAGCAACTTAAGTCTCTGTGTGCAAAACATGTATGTATATAGGATGTTTTTTTCTCGCTTTTTTTGCATTTTTCTTCTTTTTAAGATAAATTAAAAGTAAGTCTGGATCTGCATATGAACAATAATGTATACTGTACAAAGCACCATTTCATGATAACTCAATTTGCATGATCAAGAGGTTATAGCTGAACTCTAGGAAGGCAAGAGGGGAAAATTGGGCTCTTCTCTTCCTTGCAATGCAAATATCAAGAACAGTCCATGGTCATTGATTGCTATAGACAGGCAGTTACAAAAGAACAAACCAAAGGGGGCGCTGCAGAGAAATGAGAATGCAAATAAATAAAAGCAGGTACAAAACGTCCCTATACATGCATGTGCGGGACTCTCATGAGCGGAGGGATCCGACTTCAGAACACGTGTGGTTTTGGGGGGCTGAATGTCGGACCTGTTGGCCTGGCGTACTCGTCTCGGAAGCCCATGAAGTTGCGTGAATATGGGGTTCAGTCTCATCCAACACACTGGGGCAGAGCAGGGCTTTTTCACTTAAGAGTCCAAACCTGTTTAGATGCCATGAGGAGTTTAAGGAGATGGGGCAACAACACAAAAAGAAGAAAAAAAAGAGAAAGAAATTCAGTCCTCCGTGAGCTTAGAAACCAGGCTGAGTTGTCCATGCGTTCTCTATAGGGAGGGCATTGTCACAGGACAGACTGGCCAATTCCCTTCACACACCAAGGAAGACATGCAACCAGAGCTGAGGACTCATTCTACTGTCATTACAAACAAGCTTCACACAAGCAAGAAATCAAAAATATCTCTAAAAGCCATCACCTGAGTATGTAGCGTGAGGTCTGTGTAATATACTAAGACAGAATAGACAAGCCATATACAAAATATATATGTATTTGTACATATATACTCTAAATGACAGGTATATATATAGACATAGATATATATCCAAGTATATTTCCAATGCAAGATAACAGGGATAAATTCCGGCATCAGGTCGTATTTTGAATGAATATGCGCATCTCCTGTCTGCCAAGTTTCTAAAGTGCTCAAGAGTTGCAAGGAAAAAACAAACAAACAAACAATCGAACAAAAAAACAACACAAATTTCTGCCCTTTAAACTGGGATGTCACATAGAACAAAATAATCCCATTCGTTTTAAAGAGAAGAGGCTTTTTCGTTTTGTTTTAACGGGGCGGGAGACTGATCATTTCCTAAAGCTGGTCAGAAGCCCCTCCCTTGAGTGTGGTTTATCTCTGCATAGTTGGGGCGAACCTTCCGGCAGGGACCTTCAGCAACAGTCTGGCTAGCTAGCACAAAAAAGTGGTCACACTCATCCACAAACACACACACACACACATCCACAAACACTCATCCACAAACACACACACTCATCCACAAACATACACACACATCCACAAACACACACTCATCCACAAACACACACACTCATCCACAAACATCCACAAAAACACACACACACTTTGATGAGGGGCTACAAGGGGGTGGAAGAAAACGCACATCTAATTTCACTCCATTTTACATTTCATCTGGACAGACCACTTAGGGCCATCCACCACAGCTCATACGGGCTCATATACTTTTGCAATACACATTCTCGCTCGCAACATCCAGACCCTTTGGAGAGACAACATGCTATCACAACACACAAGCTAAGTACAAGACGGCCAAGATGGCGGCCTAAACCCCCATACTGTGCCTGAAGCCCAGGACCACTCCAATCCCACAAATCCAGAAGAGAAGCATCACTGTCAAACCTCGATGGCAAGGTCTCGACAACTTTGTTGGATAGCAGCTACATTTGTTGACTATGCGGCGGTCTTAAGCCCTCAGAGCCTACAGCCCTAAACTTTAAGATCCAGCATGCGGATCTCCGACTCTCACTTCATTGTTCTGGGGGTCACTTGGCTACGCTCATCTGGACACCACGATGGCCGTGCTGCTGCTCGGCGTCATTTTCAGCGGTCCAGAAGGAGTGAGCTGAGTTAGGGCTTCAAACCTCTCTCAACCTTCACTCTACACTCCCAATAAACACACACACACGTTGGATACTACATGATCTATAATGGCATAAAACAACTGAAAAAAAAAAAAAGAAAATTAAAATATTATTTCCTCCTATGCAAGAATTGGCAGATCTCAGTAGGACTTTTGAGATTAGATACATGATGTATCATGTTTTCTTTGGGCAAGAATGACGGCAGTATGGCTCTTCTGGCCTCTCTTGGACACAGCAAACTTTTCCATGTGTCTGTATATGTGTGTGTATACATATGTATGTGTGTGTATACATAGGTGTGTGTGTGTGTGTGTGTGTGTGTGTGTGTGTGCATGCATGTATATGATGTGTGCAGAGGATATGACATCATCTGGTCCTCAGCTGGACTGTTGTAGAGGCCGGTGGTGACACTGATAATGCCCCATGAGGTCATGTTCACCTCCCCGGCCAGGGCACGTGGTGTGTGAGCAAGGACAACCGCAGTGCACTGAGCGCGCGCACACACACACACACACGGCTTACGAGAACCAGGCTTATCTGAGGACCTGTCTGGGCAACCCTGCAATCAGCAGGAGGGACTAATCACCGAGTTCACATGTAGTCCAAGACTGGCTAAAATTACATATATATATATATATATATGTGTGTGTGTGTGTGTGTGTCTTTTCCCACCTTGATTTCTTGTAAGACTCAAAGATCTATTCTCACACACAGACGCAAGACCTGGGCATATAGGTATAGATTTAGAGGCGGTTTTAGATATTGTCTCCCTAAGACAACAACCAAAATAAAACAAATACATTTATATATATATATATATATATATATATATATATATATATATATGTAACGGTGCTTTCCCTTAAAAATATTCCCACTAAAATATTTCAATTATCCAGCACAGACCAAAGACAAAACCAACAGAAAAAAAGCGTACAAAAAGAAAATGTGATTCTTGCAGGTTTTCAAGGTTCAGAAATAAAATCAAGTCCTTAGCAGCTAAGACATTTAAAAATAAAAATAAAATAAACAGAAAACATCATCTAAATATAGGAAGAACAGAGCAAACACTCCCATTCACACACAAACAAACAAAACAAAACAAAACTAATAAAAATAAAAATAATAATAAAAGATAAAAACAGGTGGGTGAATAGGCGAGAGTGTTCTTGTGTGGCGAGCCTGCCGGTCCTCTCGTCTGGGAGGTGGCCACTGCTGCGGGAGAGGCTCCCGGCGGGGGCAGTTGTTCCAGGGGATGGCTGAGGGGGCTGCTAGCTCTGTGGAAGGGGTCACTCCGAGAACCAGACTGCCCTCTCTGTCCATCTCTCTCCTCCACCACCGCCGCCTCGCCCTGCCTGTCCATCGGTCTGTCTGTCTGCCTGTTTGTGTGTGTCGCTCTCGTCTGCCCGCTCAGTCACTCCACGGCGAAGCCGCACGTCTCCTCGATGGCCGTCAGCAGCTTGTCGTACAGCTTGTCATAGTGCTCGTACGGGGGAATGTCGATGCGGTTGAAGCTGGAGGATGAGGAGAGGAGGAGGAGAAAGATAGATGGAAGAGAGAAATGTTTTAATCAATTGTTTTAAGTTTGTAATTGTTTTAAATCCTTTTGCTGACCAAAATTCATTACACTGACTTATTGCAATACAGTGGGCATGGCAGGCTATGATTGATTGTGATTGGTTGTATTTTCTTTTCTTGTGTCTTAGACATAACTAATGACTAAAGGACAGCAGTTGAAAATGAGTCATTTAAACAGATGACAATATTCACCACGGATATTACATTGTCCCAAAGCACATTTATCAGAGTGGTATTTTGACACTTGCCAATAAGAGGAATGATTACGGCTTTCAGTAAATCTGTGGAACTATTGTGATATTTATGTTAGGTCACATGGCCTAGACCTACTACAGACATATGAACAGCTTGGACCAGCCAGTCCGGTCTACTCCCTTCCAGCAGACCCGATCTTACTGAAGGGAAGGTTACCATAGTGTTGTGTCAGAGCGAACATGGGTGTGTGTGTGTGTGTGTGTGTCTACGTGTGTGTACGTGTGTGTACGTGTGTGTGGGAGGCAGACATGACTCACCAGGTATGGGCCTTGGGCAGGTTGTTGGTGTTCGCATCAATCTGATGGATGGTGAACTGCCTTGGTCCTGCAGCCCCTGGAGACGAAAGCACACACACACACACAGACATAAACGCCATGACCATGGTCTCTGCCTTTCTCACACACACACACACACACACACACACACACACACACACACACACACACACACACACACACACACACACACACACCTCTGCTCCTCTTACTCTAATAGAACACACAGAATCATGCATCAACACAGACCTCAAACATCCGAACCATCCAATGTCACTCTCTCACACACACACACAAAGTTGATATTATACGCCTGGACAGTGTCCAGTCTCTTGAGCCTTCCACAAACATCTGAGCGCCTGTATATTTTCCCAGAGACAGACAGACATAGAAATCTAGATGTATATGTCGCCTCCACTATGGTTTAAGAGAGCTGACACTCGTGGACCATGACAGACAGCACAGGCCCTCATTGTACTCCCTGTGTGTGTGTGTGTGTGTGTGTGTGTGTGTTTCTGTTTCTGTGTGTGTGTGTGTGTGTGTGTGTGTGTGTGTGTGTGTCACCACAGGACAGTCAGACTGTCTGGGTTGCTCAGTGGAAAGCCACTGACCTCAACCACAGCTAAGTCCGAGTCACTGCAGGATAATCCTGGGATATCGATGTGCACGCAAACGACACACACACACACACACACACACACAGCCACTTTCTGTCTCCCTTACACAGCAGAGGGAGATGATGAGTGGAGTCCCAGTAAATCGTCTCACTCAGACAGTCAGACACACTCAGACACTGTGGCTTTGGGTCAAACTTACACACACTCACCTTACACAACCCTGACCACACGCGCGCGCGCGCACACGCACACACACACACACACACACACACACACACACACACACACACACACACACACACACACACACACACACACACACACACACACACACTGCAGAGCTAATAAGAACAGGTACATTCATTCTGTTCAGAGGCCATCAGTCACATAGACAGTAGAGACATTCACAAACACGGCTTAAACGATCACACACCCACATCAAAACATGCATCAAGCTGCCACATCAAGAGGTCATGCAGTCCCAGGCCTTTAATGTGCACAAAACAAAGTC